>NW_020536845.1:0-28689 GCF_003426905.1 Ctenocephalides felis
ATTTTTAAACCAAGGTTTTGTTGATATTTTCTTTGATCCATACTTGTATCCTTTTTTCTCTAGCGACTTTGTATAATTGAGTTGCCATTGATGTAGGGCGATTTGCTTAAGTTTCTGTCTTAGGTCCGAAGCTGGAATTTTATGTCCTTCCTCCCGAATTGACAAGCCTGTTTTGCGAATTTGTCTACAGCTTCGTTGTTCTCAATACCTGCATGTGCCTTCATCCATGCAATGTTTATTTTATATTTTTTGTTTTCTAACTTTTCTATAGCCTCGAGTATTTCCAAAGTAATATTATTGTCTTGTTGTTTATTTTCCCTAGCGCCTCGATTGCACTCCGAGAGTCGGTTAGAATCGTACAGTTTTCCATATGATTATCTTCAATAATTTTTATTGCGTTTTTGATGCCTATGAGTTCAGCTGTGAAATTAGAAGTTATTTCTGGTAGCTTAATGTATTTGACTGTATTGCTTGTTGGTTCAAAAGCTGCACATCCTGCTAAATTCCCTATTTTGGCTCCATCTGTGTATATAAATTTTGCTCCAGGCCATGTTAATCTTACCTTGTGATTAAATATTGTGTTTCGTAAAACTACATTCATAATGTTAGTGTTTACCAGATTTTCTTCTAGGTATGTGTTTATTTTTTTATATATTAATTTTTGTGGCAATTTAAACACTGGCAATGTGGAATTTTTAATTATATTATTTTCATATTTTTTGATGTTTATTAGGCAATCTACTAATATTGGATTTTGTTTCTTGCGCCAATATATTTTTGTAGAAACTAGTTGATGTAACAGCTCCATTTGTGCAGGGATATTTTCGTTATCATTATGTATCTTTGTTAAAAGAAAATTATTTCCTAACATTGTTCTGCGGATATTTAAAGGTGGTTCACCAGTTTCGACCAGAAGAGCGTTGGTTGGCGTTGAACGCATCGCTCCAATGCATACTCTTAGGGCTGCGTATTGCATTCTGTCTAGTTTTTCCATTAATGATTTTGCTCCTCGACCATATAAAAGCTGCCATAGTCTATAACAGATCTAATTATAGATTTGTAAATATTTATACATATTTGGGGATCTGCTCCCCACCAAGTTTTAGCTAATAGTCTAAGTAGATTAATTCCACGTTCGCATCTCTTTATTGTGTATGTTATATGTTCTCTGAACATAAGCTTCTCATCCAGATGTAGTCCTAGCAATTTAATGCTCCTTTTCCTTGGCAATAACTTGTCATCGACTTTAATTTGTGTCAATTCTTCTGGTATTCTGTGTCTACTGAAAATTATACTGGCTGTTTTATCTTGTGATAATGTTAGATGATTATTTAATGTCCATTGATGGAATTTGGACATTTCCCTTGTGAGTTTAGATATACATTCGTCAATACTATTTTGGGATGTATATATGCTTATATCATCTGCATACTGTAGTATATGTGTGTCAGCTGTAAATATTTTTTCTACCTGAGCCATGTATATATTAAAAAGTAATGGTGATAGCAATGATCCCTGTGCTAATCCTTTATTTGTTTTTTTAGGACCGTATAATTTGTTGTTTGCCTTTATAAATATCTGTCGATTTGTTATCAGCTCTAAAATTATATTCCTTAGAGATCTTCTGACCTTAAAGTGTAATAATTTTTCATGGAGTATGTCTATATTTATTGATTCATATGCTTTATTAATGTCAGTAGTAATTAGGAGTAAATATTTGTTATAAGAGTTAGAAATATGAATATCGTTAGTCAATTTTGCTAGATAGTCCATGGTTCCTTTTCCTTTCTAAATCCATATTGTGTTCTTCTAATAGTGATTCGCTTTCTAACAACCACTCCAATCTACTTTTTATCACCCTTTCAAAAGTTTTACATATACATGATGATAAAGCAATAGGCCTGTATGAGTTTGCGTCTAATGCGTTTTTGTTTGGCTTTAATATTGGCACAATAATTTGCGTTTTCCAATCCGGTGGTATAAAGTTCTTTATTACAAAGTCATTGAAAAGATTAGTAAGGTATGTTTTGGCATTATCTGGCAAGTGGAATAGCATAATGTAATGAATGTTGTCAATACCAGGTGAAGTATTTGCGCTATGTTTGATGGCCTTTTCTATTTCATCAAAGGAAAATTTTTCAAAATCGTTTGTGTTTCCTTGGCAATTATTTTGCAAACTATTACTTGGGATATTATTGCCTTGTACAGCAAATAAATTCATTAGTTCCTCTATGGTATGTTCTGGAATTATTGTATTTTTCCCACTGTATTGTTTGTCTAATTTTTTTACTGTTTTCCATATTTCGCTTGTATCAGTGTCTTTATTTATCGAATTCGTGTAGTTTTCCCAGCTATCTATTTTCTTTTTTTTGAAAAGCTTTTTTGTATATGCATTTATTTTGTTATATTCCTTATAATTTATAAAATTTGAATTTTCTTTATACTTCTTAAAAGCTGTCTTCCTACTTAAGAATGCCTTTTGGCATTCTTCATCCCACCAAATTGCTGGAGTAAAATTGTTCTTGTAAAACTGTTTGTATTTTCCGATATATATTTCGTTGGCGGTATTAATTGTGTCGATAAAGATTTCATATCCCTGATCAGGAGATTGATATTTGTGACATTCATCAATTAATATTTTTATTTTTTCGGTGTATTTTACCCAGTCTACTTCTTTAGTCTTCCATTTTCTGGATGGAGTTATTTCTGTACGTGAAGGGATGTTTGATCTAATTGTAATATTAATCGGTAGATGATCTGAGCCAAGCGGCTCATGAATCACTTCCCAACCTATTTTTGTCGCTAGATTTGCTGAGCATAGCGTTACGTCAATCGGAGATGAACTGCAATTGGGTTTTTCAATCATAGTGTTTGAGCCATCGTTGAGTATCACTAGGTTATAATCTTCAATTGAGTCATAAAGTGCATTGCCTTTTGAGTCGCATGAGTTACATCCCCAAGCAATGTGATGTGCATTAAAATCTCCCGTAATTAGAAATGGACTAGTTATCTGACGAAAAATTTGCTGAAAATAATGTTGTTCCAGAACAGCATCCGGAGCGACATATGTACTAATTATCGATATCTGAGTTTTTAAATTTATTGCAATGGCACAAATCTGAATTCTTGCATTATTATTATTGATTTGAATCACTGAGTGTTTTATTGCTTTGTTGATGAGGATTGCCGTTCCTCCGTAATTGTCGTCTCTATCGGTCCTGACTATGTTATAATTCCTGATCTTATATATCAGATAAGGTTTGAACCAGGTTTCTGATAAACACGCGACCGCAATCTTATGTGTGTTTAAATAGTGTTCTATGCTACCTCTGTTTGCTGTAAAAGATCTACAATTTAATTGAATTATTTTGAAAGGATCCATAGTGATTATTTATGATTTTGGTCTTGAGTGTATACTGAGTATGAAAGATTTTATTTTATCCAAAATTCTTTCCGGTGCTACGTCATTCCTATTATTTATAATTTCCGTTATTGTTTTTGTGATCTGGATAATTTCTGACATTGGTTGTTTTTCTTTGTGGTTATTATTTATGTTGTTTTGTTGATTGGTTTCGTGTTTGAGTGGTGGTCTTACTCGTTGAACTGTAATGTTTCTTCTGTTATTATCTGAGGTTGTGATGCCTTGTCGTATTTCGGGTTCTAATAATGTTGTGTCGTAATTCTTTTCCTGAGAAGTATTCAATTCGGCGCTAACGTGTGGAAATTCATTTTGATGATTTGAAATTGAAAATCCGGCTGTGACTTTGGCGTAGGATTTTCCTTCAATTATAGCTCTAGCTTCCTTATATGCAATATTATTATTTGCTGCTAGTTCCAGAATGGTATACTGTTTTTTATATTCGCCACATATTTTACTGATAGCTAGGTGGGGTTCATTGCAATAGATACACTTAATGTTCTCCATGGTACAATTCTTGCTGTTGTGATCTTCAGCACATTTGAAGCATCTAGCACTACTCCTACATTGCTTACTAGTATGGCCAAATCTAAGGCAATTAAAACATTGGGTAACCTTAATATAAGGGTTAACGCGACATTTCACTGCATATATTGACACTTTTTCTGGAAGTGATTGGCTTTTGAAAGTTATAATACACGCTCCTGTATTAACTATTTCCTTTTTATCGTTTTTTCTCGTTATGCGACGAACATAAGTTACTGGAAATGGTGTTTTAATATTTTTTATTATCTCATCCTCTGTCAAAGTAGGATCTACGTCCGTTATGACACCTGTTTTAAAAAACAAATAATTTGGAGCGTAACATTTTAAATTATGCTCCACAAAACTTTTTTTGTCCAGTATTTCATTAGCCATTTCTGGTGTTCGTAATTGTATTTTAATTTGATTTCGGCCTACCGACTGTATATCTATTACTTGATTTCCCATATGTTTGAAAATTTTTCTCCCAATTGCCATCGGGTGTAACCTACCTATGTTTTTTTCCGTTGATTCTATATATACTATAAATGGACCACTATCTGAAGGTTCATATTTGTACTGATTGTATGTCGTTGCTGGTTTGTGTTCATTCTCGTTTGAGTTCTTTTCATTACGCATATCTATATTGTCTTCAGATTCATTATTTACAGTTTTGTTGTTTACAGTTTTGTTTACAGATTGATTATTTGCATTTTCTTCGTATTCCATTCGTTCCATCGTTGTATTGTCGTTAATTTGCGTTAAATTATTTGTTTTATTTTGTTTTATATCACGTTTATTAATGTCTACCGTACCTGATTTTATTATTGTTGGTATGATTTCAGAATTAATTTTTACATTTTTTCCTGCGTTTTTGTTGACGTTCGATTTATTTTTTTGTTTTATTTTAATGTTTCCCACTGATTTTTCTATTTTTCTTTCGCTTAATTTACAAATTTCCATAATTTCGTCATTATCGACGTTATAAATCGTTTTTATAGCACTTGACACGCACGCACCAAGGTCATCGGGCCGAGGCCCTTTGTACCTGGTATTCTTTTGCTGCCCGAAGGCAGTCTCGTTCATATCACTACACTTATGTAATAAATTTCACTTAATAATTCACTCGATGTTAACTGTTCGGCTTCTCGATTCGAACTGAGGCGGCAAAATGTTACATTACACTGAAATTTGAGTTACTATTATGTATCTAATAAATTTTTATTAGAAAGAGATCAGGAATAAATTTTTATTAATTTGTCTTCAAGGAACAACTTATTATAGAATTGCTGGTAAAACCTATATATGGAATAATTCTTTGAGCACTTGAATTGTTTGCTATATTCATCTAGCAGATATTTTAATATAATCTAGGGATATTAATTAATCACAGTAAATATTAAAAAAAAAATAATGCGATCAAAAAGTTTCTTGACACGTGAATCATAATCGGATTGGGACATTAGGAAAATAATTCTTCTAAATCATGAAACATTTTTTTTTTCACAATAATATTACATATATGCAATTTACAAACTGCAATAAAACTGTAAATAAATGTACTAGTGTTTAGCATCCAAATTAAACCTAATATATTATTGTTCATGTATTATTACCATAAAATATTTTTAAGTTGCCCAAAAAAGCGCTAAAAATTAATCTTTTTTATTGAATTAAGAGGACTAGTATACTATTTATGTTATACTGTTTTGATATTTTGAGTATGCAATTTCCATAGCAAAAACCGCAGTACTTAAAAGCAATCCAACAAAAAGAAATCCAAGTGAAAATTTAAATTGATGGAACTTTAGTGTCCGCTTCTTTTGTAAGTAAGTAGGACTTCTTCTACCCAAAGCCAAATTTAAGTCACGCGAAGTTCTGCTTTTCCAAAATTCCTATAATAAATCATTTTATTATTATTTGAGAAATAATAGTTTGCACTCATATTATAATAATTATATATATTATTTATATAGAAGGCTCTTGTCCAGCTTTTCCTAATAAAGCTGGACGAAAAATTCAGCTTTTAAGCTGTAGGCTGAAGTGAAATTATTCTATTATGACAATAAGATAGGATAGTATTAGTAATTTGAGTCATCTACTTACTGTCAATCCAGCTTGCACACATCTCAATAAAAATTGATCAAATATTCTTCGGTATGGACTTCTGCGTTGTAATTCTGGTGATGCTAGGAAAGCAAATGGACATTTATTTGCAATGTGATATTTTTTTCCCTGTCCAAATAAGTTGTTTTGCTTGACGACAATTTTTGCGTATTCATTTGATACTAGAAATGAATCGTTGGCTGAAAATGACATGAGATCATTGTTGAATTTATCATAATCACCATCAGACTCGAAATATTTAATCTGATTCCAATCTTTATGCTTTTTCAGTAAGCTGTATATGACTTCGACTACACGAATGCGTATACCTAAAAATGAATGGCTTATTTATTCTCTAGTAATGACTTCTATTTAATCATATAAAGTAGTGGGGCGCATGGCATCGTGCCTTAAGGCAAATTGCAGGAACTTCCCGTACCAAAAATCAATATTTTTTTAAAAACGATTAACATTTTTGAAAAAATTTTACTTCGAATAGATTAGATTTGAAAAAAAAAATTTTGAAAAAAAGTGTTTTCTTTATTTTGACATATTTTGGAAATTCTGATTTTTTTTAAGCAATCGTACTGCCTTAACTGCATAGAGACAAAATGTCAAAGCGCGTAAGCGTCGCGTCGCCGTCTAACGGATAAACATTGGTACGGAAGCCATAGGAATGTAAACAAAATTTATACTTATTGTTAAAATCTCTATAAAATATCTGATAATTTGAGGTGAATATGTCTAAAGACCATTTTTTACCGCCAAATGGCTTATTTTCCTTTTTTTTATTTTTATTAGATCTCCGAAACCACAAGACGCCTTTATGAAAATTTGATCAATTATTCATCTTGTCAATACGAGTATAATGTTTTTTGGATTGTTAAAATCGGACGCTCCGTTCTCTTAAAAGCTGAGTTACCGTTTTTGGCACTTTTTGCCCCGTATTTTTGGAACGGCTAGACCTGCGTTCGCTAAAAACTAATCAGCACGTCTCCTTATCAACTCGAATCGAATGTTTTTTTAAATTAATGAAATCGGTTGATCGGTGTTTCCGAAATCGTCGACGAAAATTTGTATCTGCACACCCACACACACACACACGTACATTCATTTTTTCTAAGGTATTCCAAAATATTCAAAACCTTTGAAACGTAAAGATATATAAAAATTTTCAATTTCGATTTTCTTGCGATTACTATAACTTACCCTACGGAAAGTTAATAATTACATTTATTTTTTAATTTGATTTAGCAAGCATAACGATGCTTTTTAAAAGGCAATCTAACGGTTTATTTCGCTACTTCAGACTTATTTTTATTATTATACAAATAATAATGTAAATCTAATTTAGATGATAACATTCTAATTTGACGTTGCAATTCTGGGAATATCTATTTTTTTAAAATAGGTTATCAACCTTTAAGCAAAAAAACAATAACTGATTTTGAAAATTAATAAAGGTATTAGTTGAATATCTTACTGATCAAATCTTGATTGGTAAAAAATATTTAAAAACTCTATTTGGGGCCAGTCTTTCGACCCACTTAAATATATTAAGACTTTGTAAATTTTATTTGTTCAGTTCAGTGACTTACAGTTCGATTAATTTTTCTACACACGGCAGCTGGTAATATATTTATGGAGGCATATATTTCTACGTAAATGTTAACCAAATAATTTAAAAGTATTATACCATTATCAGAAATGCTCTCAGCAGTATTAAGATCAACTTGTTGTCTTGGCAACATCATCACTCGGAAAAATACGGCATTGAACATTGTGGTACTAACAATGCAAAAGAAAAACCATGATGCCCATAATATTTTTTCCGAAATTCTTAACTGTTTTTTAATAGGATATGAAACATTTGTTATCAAAGCCAAAGTTTTGAACAACTGATCCACAATTGTTAGATCACTATAATTAAACTTATCCTGGCCATACCAAATAAGGATAGTTCCTAAAACTGTGCTGAGAAATAAGCCAAAAATTTGAGGCGTTATCATATTTTGCATCCTTTGTAGAATAAGTCCAGAAAATAGTTGAGGTGTTACGATGCATAAATCATTTACAAGAATAGGATACATGTGCTCTGTACCATTAAAGACATTGTTACCGATGGCTTTCCAGTTGATACAAATATCACTTATGTTATTCACTAAATTGCTAGATAAATTTACGTAATATCTACCTTGTAATACAATATGTTCATTGGTTGCATTTAAGTGCACAAATAACGCCTCTGCAAAAAAATTACTTATTCCTGTTGTGATTTTTTTATCACCAATTGTTATTGGTACGTAAAGTGGTTTATCATAAATTGCTTCACTTCGTAGAGGATATTTGTGCAAATTCTTCAGCATATTTTCATCAGAATTTTGGATATACGATTTTATTAATTTACTCTGAATCATCTTTAAAAATGGATTGTAGGTGAAAATCTGAACATTATTACCATAACATATAATCGTCACGTTAACAAAATGCATTTTCCAACAAAATTCAAAAACATCTATAAAATCCATTTTGTCTATTCTATTATGCACAAGATTGAGTAATATAATTATTTTCATTAATGGATCAAAAATACCATTTTGAATTTCTTTTTTTATCACATTTTTGATCGTCATTTTGTTAAACTTTGCTTGCATTGATATTATTAGATAATAATAAAAATTTGATTTAGATATAGAGTTATTATAATAAGTTGTCAAATCATAGTTCCAGTGAGCACAATTATTAATTAATTTATTTACATTTATATCTATGTTATTATCTGTTGAGATGTGTAAAATATTCTTCGGACAATCGCTAAAAATATGGTTAAACAATTTTGCTATTTCAAATTCTTTAACCAAGTTGTAATTATTCATCATTATTTATCACGTACATGAAATTTGAATTATTTCTATTATAAATATTATTAAAGTCTCATTTAACAAAATACGAACAATGAGAGCTATATTCACTTATACAACTTAATTCACTTGAATTATAGAAATAAATGCGGGAATTACAACCATTTAAGTTTCCTGTTACAGTTATGAAGCAGTGATGGTCAGCTATTCTTTAGTACACATGCTAACAAAAATATTTGACCGCAAATTATAGAGAAAAACTAGATGCGCATGCCATCGTGGCAAATTGTTAGAACCTTCGGTACAGCAATTTAAAAATTTAAAATCTTAATTTTTTTGAAATTTTTGAAGAATATATTTTTTCGTTAATTATAGATTTTTTTGAAATTTTTGAGTTGTTTTTATAATTTTGAACATTTTGAAATTATTCAAAGAGACGACCTGCCTTTAACTAAAACTCATAAGCCGGCTCCTCATCAATATGAATCGAATGCTTTTTGAATCATATATTGGTTGAACCAAAATTGAAAATTTGTATCCTTACATTTACAACCAATTGTGGTAAATTAATGATTGTTTATTTTTTAATGCTATTTTTAATATTTTCTGAACAAATGTAATTTTCTAAATCATTGTACTTTCAAAATAAATATGGACATCAATGATATATGTAATGCTTATTTAATGGTATTATAATACGTAGGTGACATTTGAAATGCGACGTTTGATTTATGATTTTGAGGTATTTATTTAGTGTGTTATTTAGGCACATAAGTTGATTAGAATTAGAACCAGTATATTATTTTTTTTGTTAACTTAATACTACGTCGGCTTTACAGATAACCCTAATAGTTGTCTCATCTTTGTGTTAAATTTTATTAATACGATTTTATAGGTGCAGCAATGCCGAGAAATATTTTCACTTAGAAACCTATTGCTACATATATTTCCAAGTGAAAATCGATGTCACTACTGCTTGACACCAGGCTCCTCGAGGCGGAATCGAACCCAGGACGTTTGATTCACATACAGTCGCTCTAGCCACTTACCCACGAGTGGGACCCTAAAATAATTTTATAATATTTTATCACAAAATTAATTTTAACTAGTGGTTTCTTGCCTTAAGGCAAATTGCTGGAGGAATAAAATTTAGTATAAAACATATTTTTTAGAGAAAAAAAATCCTTCAGGGCAGTTGTTTCCTCAAAACCCGCAAAAAATTGTTTGAATCATTGAAATCAGGTACTTAGTTCTCTCAAAAACTACCATTTTTTGCATATTTAGCTCGGTATCCCCGAAACGGCTAGACCTGCCTTTGCCTAAATCTGATCACCAATTTCCCCCATCATTACGAATTGAATGTTCTTTGGATCATTCAAAGCGGATGCTGCGTTCTCTCAAACTCGATTTTTATTTTCTGCCTTTGCCAAAAACTGATCAGCACATCTCCATATCAATAGGAATTGAATATTTTTGATCCACTCAAATCGGTTGATTCGTGCGCCCTAAAACGTGGACGAAATATTTTATCCATACACACATACACACTCATTCTTTTTTCTAACAATAAGATTTGCCAAAATGTTCAGAAACCGTCAGAAAGAGAAGATATGCAGAAACTTTCAATTTCGATTGTTGGTCGATTACAATAACTTACTCTAGGGAAAATTAATAAAATATAAATTGAAACAAAATATGTTCATGTATGTAAATTTATTGCGACATTTAATAAGCCAATTATATTATTGCGAATCTTAAACCATAATAATTCCAAACAAAAGACGATTATATTTATTATCATTCCAGCTAATAGCAAAATAAATGGAAAATGGAAATGTTTATAATCTAACTTTGCTATGTCTTCTTCGAATTCTTGTTTTCTCAGTCCAAGACCGGCATTAATTTCGTGAGTACTCTTGATTTTCCAATATTCCTGAAATTAGTTTAGATCAATAATCAATATTTGATTTTTAATTAAATTATAATATTTTCTTTGATTTAATGCATTTTCTTGAGTTTTGAAATAGGATGATAATTAAACATATTAATAAAATAAAAATATATAATTTCTCTGATATTTGTATTAAAAAATCTGCCGTTCTTACTTAAGAATTATATAAATTATTTAGAAAACCTAAATAAAATTTACTTATCATAATTATTCAATTATTAATTTTTAATAAACATTCTATTTACCGATAATCCTGCTTGCACAGCTATAAATAATAATTTATCAAACATACGTCTGTATGGACTTCTTGGCTGTAACTCTATCGCCATCATCAGGGGTATTGGACAATTTTTAGTTAATCTATATTTTCTTTTTTGCATAAATAGTAATTGCTGTTTTATAGTTAATTCTGCTCTCTCTCGAGATATAAAAAAGGCATCTTTTCCTGTAAACTTTGTAATTTTTTTATAGAAGACGTCATCGTTTTGTTCTGGAGTATAATACTGAGCTGTTTCTGGATGTATTCTTTTCACTAATGGCATTGCAATAGCCGCAACGTTAATTCTTACTCCTGAAAGTTATAAAAAAAAATTACTGATATTTTGGGTACTGATTTACCCATCAGTAAAATGGGTGAATATTTTGCGTTCTATAATCTATTGGGCTGAGACTACTCCTTACATCGTATTTTTTATGGTAACTCAATGGATGATCCATCCATATTTGAATAATTTATTATGAGAATTTATCTAAGAGAGCTTATTAACTTTAAATGAAATTAACTCAAAAATGAAAACTTTTGCATATCTTCACGTTTTAGAGGTTTCTGAACATTTGTGTGTTTTGTGTGTCCGCATTTTTTCCTTCACGTTTTCGGGCGCACGGATCAACCGATTTGAATGGTTCAAAAAACATACCTATTAGTATATATTTCAATAAACAGAACTATTGGTAGGGAGATGTGCTGAATAGTTTCTGGCAAGGGCAGGTCTAGCCGTTACGGAGATACGGAGAGAGCAAAGAGTGCAGAAAACAGAAATCGAGTTTTTGAGAGAACGGAGTATCCGATTTGAATGACCTAGAAAATATTCAATTTGTAATGACGGCGAGAAGAGGTGATTAGTTTTTGGCAGAGGCAGGTCCAGCCGTTTCGAAGATACAGAGCAAAGAGTGCGGAAAATGAAAATCGAGTTTTTTAGGGATCGGAACATCCGATTTGAATGATCCGAAAAATATTCAATTCGTAATGACGGGGAGAAGGTGTGATTAGTTTTTGGCAAAGGCAGATCCAGCGGTTTCGGAGATACAGAGCTGAATGTGCAAAAAATGGCAGTTTTTGACAGAACTAAGCGTCTGATTAGAATGACTCAAAGAACTTTCTGCTTGTTTTAACAAAATAATTGCTTCTGGAAAAAACATTGTTTAAATTTTTTTCAAAGAAATTTTTATTCAAATAATATTTTTTTGTATATAGAAAATAATTCTGATTTTAATTGTAATTTTGACTTAAGTTCTAATATACTTTAAACAAATATCTTCAACTTTGCAATTTAGTTTATATAATTCTTATGAATATTAGACAATGTTACAGTATTTATTTATAATAATAATCTATTTAAAAACATTTAATATTCTTCGAACATTTCGTTACGGCACGGGAAGTTCCAGCAATTTGCCTTACGATGCCATACACACCACTAGTTTAATTTGAAGCAGTAATGTACGGAAGAGCTTTTTTCACTTAAAATACATTCAAGATCTAAACTTTTAAGTAAAATAATGAAAATAATTAAATTAGACGTGCAAATGAATCAGACTGAATTTTCAATTATATGCTCTTCGTACTCTTCGACAATTATATTAATCGATTTATAAACCATTAAGGTGTGAGCAAGGCCAATAAAATAAAACCTATTGAAGTTTCAAATTTAATATCGGTTTCAAAAATAAGTTATAATGGTTTCTATTACGAAATATAATAAAATCGATAAGTTTTGATTAGATATTATGATTTGATAATATTAATTTTGTATTAAAATATTAATGTTTAATAATTTAAAAATAATTTATTTTGATTAATACAAACCTGATTTAACAATGTCCTCCAGTGTATCAAGATTCTTATATTTATCAGGAAATACGACGAATTTGAAAAATACTGCATTGAATATAAAAGATATCAAGAGTGCAAAAAACATCCAAGATGCTAGAAAAATCGCATCAGATAATTTCAAAGGTTTTCTTTGAATTGATATCGACACGTTTGTAAGTAAAGATATCATCGTTAATAACTGTCTTTGAAAAGACATAACATTGTGTCCACAAGAATATTGTAATTTTCTGAAAATAAAACTAAGGAGTACGCATAAAATTGATAAAAACCATGTCTTTGCTGAAATCATAGTCTTCATTTTATTTAGCGGTGATTTAAGTTCACTTATTGGCACAATAATGCACAAATCATTTCTAAATATTGGATACATAAAGCTGGTATTATGAAATCTGAAAGTTAGTCTAGAATTCATTGAAATATCAGATTTGTTGTTATACAGATTTTCTCTTATAATATAATAGTAATTTATGCCAGCATAAACATTGCTTGCTTCAGTTGCGTTGAAGTATTCTATAATCAAATTAGCAAATTTTTTATTTACTCCAGTAGTAAATTTTTGATCATTAATTATAGCATATGTATAAAAAGGAACTGATAATAAAGCTTCAATCCGTATTGTTTGCTTCTGGAAGTTTCTCAATTTGTGTTTGGGAAAAAACTCGTCTAAATTTATACCAGAACTTGACAAGTTATAAAGTGCATTTAAAAATGGATCAAAGTTATATGACCTAAATCCACTTGTGCTCCAAATAGATACCACAACATTTGCATAATGGTAGTTCCAGCAAATTTGAAATATTTGCTTTAAATCCCTTTCTTCAACATCTTCGTCCTTTCTCCATATGATCCAAATTTTTATTAATGGGTCGTACACATTATTCTTGATTTCTTTTTCGAAAAAATTATTCAAGAACTTACATGGATTATTGGAATTAGCTATGTCTACCAATAAATAATAGTCCAAGTTAAAACTTTTGAACCAGTCGATTTTTGATATGTATTCGTATTTTTCAAACTCATATAGTAAAGTTGGACATAATGGGCTAAAGTTAAAATTGCTATGTTGAATGTTAGAAACTATTATTATAGTTCTAGGACATTCGCGAAATGCGTTTATAAAAAGTACCACAAAATTAGTATACACATATTCAAATTTAGGAACAATATTTTGCATTTTGATATGAATCACAATAACATTAAAAATCGTTGTCTGTTGTATATGTTCTTGGTGTTACAATAGAGTACATATTTTTGATACTTACGCCTTTCTCACTATAATCAAATCAATCAAAACAAGTGATTTTTTGATAAATGATCGGTTTGCATTAGATTTGTGTAGCAAAACCAAAATATCATTGTTCAATTAGACAAATTACTTTTTGTATAAAAGAAAAATTTAGAATTGTATTTATTGTTCTATCGCTAACTACTTTATTTGCTTATCATTATTAATATTTTTATGAATCACTTTTTAATTCATTAGTTAGGAAATTTTTATAGTAATTGCAAAACCATAAAAATGCGAAGGTATTAGTGCAACAAAAGCAGAAATTTATGCAGAAAACATGATTATAAATTAAAATATTATTCAAGCCAAAAAGAAATTAGTAGGATTTATTGGGTAAAATTATAAAGTTATATATCATATTATTATATTGTCTAGGGTTATATATTTTTCAATGATTTTTTGGAATCGTCGATATCTTTTCCGGATTATCCTTATCCTTTTAGAATTTTATTTTCAGTTTTTTTTAACTATTGTTAACACTAAATTAGTCAAATAGAAAATCCGAGGTTTCTCGAGAACCTAAACCGTCCCTTCTTATGTATTTTTCAAAATACTATTCTATAATAAATTTATAACAAAAGTTATGTTTAAAATTATTGAATAACTTGAAATTCTGCAGGAATTCTAACTATTTAATAAAAATCATTCAAATTTGAAAAACTAAAATTTTGCAATTTTTATACTAAGACATTGATTGTTTTTATTTCATTTTCACATCAAATTTGCATTTCATATCAAATTGTAATTAATAATATTCTAATAATATTATGATTTAATACAAAGATTATTTATGGTGATTTTTTATTTCATATAGCACTTATTCTACATATGATGGACATTGGAAAATCTAAAATCGTCAAAATGAACAAAAATGTATTGCAATGGCTACATAATTTGATTATGTATTTATTTTGAACTTACATTAATTAAATCTTTATTTGACCGATATTTAAAATAGCTAATTTCAAGAAACAATACTATGGTATTATTAAACATTCCCAGTAAAAAGAGTCCAAATGGAAAAATAAAATGCTCAAATTTTAATTTATATTCTTCGTTTAAATATGCAGGAATTCTTCTTTTGCCTAAGGATAAATTCAGATCTCGTATGCTTCTCTCGTTCCAAAATTTCTGTAAAATATAAAAAATAAATAAGATTTTATAACTTTATTAAAATTAATTTTCTCTTTTAGATTAGATTTCTCTTATTTATGTTATGCTAATTTATTAATCACTGTGTTATAATAATGTTTCAATATTTATTCAATTAATACTTACAATTGCTTTTTTATTGGATATAGACTGTTTATATTCAATTATTGCCTACTGTTTATATTAAAAAAAAAGCTTTATAACTGTTTCAAGATACTGTCAAGATTTACATATTACTTTACTTTACTAGTTACCTGAACGTGCAATTTCTTAGAATTAGTAAAGAATTAGATAATAAATATATTTTCGTTCGAATTTGTGTGGCTTTAGTTATTTTAAATTAGCTAGGGGTAAACTCAATTCCCATACTTGACCATAGGGGTAGTGACATTGAAAAGGTTAGGAACCACTTCTCTAGAATATAATGTAATGTCATGTAGTAGGTGGCTAAATGCTTAAGGTAGCCATTAAATTGGCCATTAAATAAATAAAAAAAAACTGTTACCCTACTTGCACAGATACTTTCATTCGCGATATTATAAATTAAAATTTGGTCTTTACACAGGCCTTTATTTAGTCTTGATAGAGAAATGCACTTTAATAATAAATTATTACACTGATTCTGCAGATATTTGACGAACTCGGTATCATTGCTTTAGAACATTTCATATTAATAAACTTTTAAAATTTTATGTGATATTTTATAAACATTTTCAACTATTTCCGAACGAGAAAACAATAGTTGTGAATTAAGGCCAATTTTACAGAAAAATCAATTTGTTTTCACAACAAGTTAAAATAATCGTGAAAAACAAACGCATACTATACCTGTCATTAGGTAGAACGGCTTCAATAAGGGCGAACTTACGGAGACTACAGACAATACAGAACAAGGCACTAAGCCTAGTACTAGACAAACCTTTTGTTTGACAAAATACATTTACAAACAGACTGACGCACTAAAAGTTATAATACAGTACATATCTATATAAAGAAGCTCGCTGAGAATTTTTTCTTCTAAAGCAGGAATCACAATTAAATCAATATCTGGGTACTTGGCTAATTGACCAGGAAATAGTTAAAAACACGCCATGCCAAACTATAACCTGATTGGCTCATAGCGACAAATAGAATACGATATTATTAAAAATGTGATTTTTTTTAAGAAAATGAAATATAGATATAATGATATAAAATATCTAACATGTGATACAAAAGAATAATACCCAATGATATACAACTTATATATCGATTCACCTGATAAAGTATCTATTTTATATAATGAAATAAATGTTGTTGAACGTAAACTTGCAAAATTTAGCAGAAAACAATTTTTATATCGTACTTACTGTTAAACCAGCTTGTTCGCATCTCAATAAAAACTGGTTAAATACTCTTTGATATGGACTTCTACGTTGTAATTGTTGAGATGCTAATAATCCAATTGGACTAACAATTTTATAATTTTTTCCATGTCCAAATAGCTGATTCTGATTTATTATTAGCTTTGCATATTCGTAATTTATTAGAAAGGCGTCGTTTGTGTTGAATGATTGAAGGTCCGCATTAAATTTGTCATAGTTTCCATCTGGTTCAAAATATTGCACTGATTCTGGATTCCGATATTCGATTAGTAAATCGTAAATGACTTTGATTACTCGAATTTTTATTCCTGGAATTCAAAATATTGAATCAAATATTTTATATTTTTCATACTCAACTAACTACAAAAATACCTCTTTGATTTCACCAATCTTAAAATAGGTATATAATGTTCTTAATTAACCTTTAACAAATATATATGATATTGTTTTGAATAAGTTTTTACCATTTATTTTTCTATTTCTTACTTTCCTATGATTCAATTACAGTTTTTCAAAACCAGTTTAACATGTTTATTCAAGATATTATTCAAGTCTTTTTGTGGTAATATAAAGTGATCACAGTAAATGTGGAAAGTGCATAACAATTGCCATCCTAATATTGCATCTTTATAAAGTGGATTAGTCAAAAAAAACTAACCCCACTTGAAAATAAAAATTGATCTAAAGAAAGTGTACCAGTAATCATTAGTTACGAATTTAATATCCACCTTGACAAGTTTGATACCAAGCAGTAGTGATTATACATTACTGATCTAAAATATAATATCAAGTGCAAGTGACCTTTCGGGGCGTTCTTGCAAAATATAATAACCCACTTCCAAAAATATATCTAATATATAAAAAAACTTAAAAAAAAATCACTATGTCAATATGAATTATAGGAACTGTGTAGATTTTTTGCGTCATACCTCTCACAGATATTCAACAAAATTTGACATGTATGTAGGTATTGTACACTAAATACTTTGAAGCCAACAGCGATTTTAATATAAGGTTACAAATAATATCAATATATTTTATTACCATTAGCAACAATTTTTTCGGGTGTGCTCAAGTCAATAGTTTTCCCAGGAGTTAACATTGCTCGAAAAAATACTGCGTTGAAAGTCGATGTTATCAAAATGCCGAAAACAAACCAAGCCGACCATAGTATTTTTTCAGAAATTCTCAATGATGTATTTATTATTGGTGTAGATACATTCGTCATCAATGCTAAGATTTTAAATAAATTATCGATAATTCTTTGTCTTACTTGATCGAATTTGTTTTGTCCATACCACAGTAAGGCACTCACAAATACAATGCCTAAAATTAGGCCAAATATGTCAAGTGTGATTATATTTTGTATTCTTTGTATAGAAATATTTGATAAAATTTCAGGAACTATAACGCATAAATCGTTACGAAAAATTGGATACACATATTCTGTACCATGAAACATTTTCTTATTAATTCCTTTCAAGTTGATGCAAATATCAGATTCATTATTCAACAAATTATGTGTCAGATTCATCAAGTGTCTACCATGCAGTTTTTTATGAACCTCAGTTGCATTGAAATGATGGCAAAGCTCTTCAGAAAAATATTTACTCATACCTGTGGCAAAAGTTTTATTATTCTTCCTCATCGGAACGTAATAAGGTTTATCGTATATTGCTTCAGTTCTGAGCGGATATCTATAAAATTATTTAATATATTTCTCTCAAAATATTTTATGTTTGCTTTGTATATTTCTTTTAATTGTCGCAGAAAACGGGTTATAAGTAAATATTTTAAAAACATTTTTGCGGTTGCATGCAATTGTTACATGCACAAAATGCATTTTCCAACACATATCAAAAACTTCTATAAGCTTTTCTTCTAATGCATTTTCTGAAATATTATTCACGATTATTACAATTTCCATTAAAGGGTCGAAAATACCAATGTTATCCTCTTCGTTTAAGATATCTTGCAACACTGTTTTGTTTAGTATATCATGAAAGGTGATGATTAGAAAGTAATAGAAATTTAATTTAGAATTAGAATTATTAAAGTAAGAATTCAAGTGGTAATTCCATTTTGGACAATTAGACATTTGCTTGAAGTCTATGTCACTGTGGATTGAAGTTGATATATATAAAGTATTTTTAGCACATTCTTGAAACATGTTATTGACTAATTTTTGGACAGCATTATCTTGCGGATTATTCAGCAATATCATTTTTATATATTAAAAATAGTTGACAAAATGAAGCTTTCTGTTAGAACTCTCTTTAACTAATAATTTCTTTATGCGATTCCAAAATATATTTGTTAAATTATATGTGAACATACATCATTTATTACAAAACTTACATGTAGTTTTATTCATTATTAAACGTATTTGTTTATGCATATACTCTATTACATAAACCTATGTATAATCAATTTAGTGGAAAATAACTCTTCAAATATAAGTAATGTGATATATAATAAGTCAGTAAACAGACAATTTAATTACACAAATACAAAAAATATTTTCTAGACTTTACTTAACAGAATTATATTTACAGAAACAATGTTGATGAAAACATTTAACTTCCCAACTTATTTGTTTGTTTCAATTTTTTCCATATATTTGTAATTTAGTTTTTTTACACAATTACTAAAAATAAATTCAATGAAAAATTCCATTTCTAATAAATATCTTGAAAGGGTTTACACGTTCTATCGAGTTATAATTAATTTCCATATAGTTCAAACCGTGACATTCTCATAATTAAAGTGGTATTAATATACTAATTGAAGAAATTGTTATTAACCATATATTAATTAAATTGAACTTAATATATGTTCAGAATTGTATGTCACTGAAACTTGATCAATTTGTTATCAACTTATTTGAAGTATTCATGCTCCAATGTACATGATTTTGATTAAACGTGCATACATAATTTGCTACTCTCAAGTTAAACACACACACGCGCATAATCTTATATATAAAAATGGATCGCAAAATGTGTTGGTAAGCGCATAACTCAACAACGCCTGGACCAATTTGGCCAAATCTTTTTTTAAAATGTTCGTTGATGTCCAAGGATGGTTCTTACGGCAAGAAAAAATCGAATAATCGTCGGGAAAACCCTAAAAACAGCCACTTTCTAACTAATACGAATAATCGTAGTCGCCTTCTCGATATTATTTTTTTTGTTTTACTTTCAGCAGGCGACAAAATTGGTATGGCTTTAAAGAATTTGACTTTAAGTCATATAAATTTAAAAAAAATCAATGTCAATGTCCATTTGCCGCCCTTGCCGGTGGTGTTTTTCTTGCTTTTCTTTTATACTCAAGAGTGTGCTTTTGTTTTGTTTGTAGTGTTTTGTTATCTACCTATGAATAAAAAGTTATTGCATGTGACACAATATTTTAATAATGCCTCCTATAAGACGAGGAAATTTAAGTAGAGGAATACGAAACGCTACAAACCAGCTAATTACCGATTTAATCGTACTGCACAAGAACATGACGACCGAAATGAACAAGAAAGAATTAGGATATCACAAACATGTGAAGCGTGACCACGATTTTCAACTGATAATCGCGCAAGTTTGAATCGAGCTGCTTTCAGTTACGATATGTCAATTGACTCCAGTAAATACCAATGTGTTGTTATTGCTTCGATGAACTCGGTTTGCTTACATTGTAAAGCATTAAAATACAAAAACGAAGCCGATGGATTGTGTTGCGCAAATGGTAAAGTTAAATTAATACCAATGAATCCACCACCAGAGCCATTGTACTCATTGGTTTCAGGAATAGGAACTGATTCCATTGCCAGTGATTCCACGACCAACGCCAGCTGATGAACTCAACGCATGTCTAAAGTCATCCAATCTGTGGAAATATGTCAAAGTACTTCATCTAAGCAAGAATATGCATGTTGAGTTGCAAAATGACCAATCTGGAAACATATTCTCTAAACAACTCATTGACATTGGTAATGGAAATTTTCCTATTGACATGTTGAGCGGATGCATTAACTTTCCTCAACATTTTCGTCATTTACCTTAATCAAAAGCAGAACTCATTCAGAAGTTATTTCCAGATGTTGTTCAAAATTACAGAAATCATGATTGGTTAAGCAAAAGAGCTATATCGGCAGCCAAAAACATTGATGTAAATGAAATAAATTTTAAAATTCAAGAACAAATTACAGGCGAATCGAAGATATATAAATCAGTTGATTCGGCAACTAACAAAGACGATGTAGTTAACTATCCGCCGGAATTTTTGAACTCGCTGGATTTTCCAGGATTGCAAATCACACCAAATTATTATCAGGGTGGCGATTCTGTTCAGGATAAATTTTTGCAAAGAATTTAAAAAAAGGTAGGAACAAAACACTGCCACATTACAATTTTTTGACAGGACGAAGTTTGTCGGGTTAGCTAGTATATAATATATATATATATATATATGCGTGTGAGTGAAATATATATATATATATATATATATATATATATACATATTAAATAAAGTGTGAATCACAATATGTGGTTGATATATTTTACCTTTTAACCTAATGGTATTATATTATATTCTTCAAATGTCTCTTATCTTAAAACAATCTGCATAACATCGAATATATGTAAGAAAAAGCGAAAACGATTAACAGTCTTGAAAAAAAAAATTGGTGATTAGGAAAATTAATAAATATTATAATAATATTTTTCAAAAAAAAATACATTTGCACCTGCTGTCAGATCAGGATTTACTTTGGCATGGCGTGTTTGCCATACCAAACGATTTCTCTTGTAAATTAGCCAAATTTGTTCTAATGTAAACTGACTGGATGTTAATGTTGTCGTTATCCTTATATTTGAGTTGAAAATACTCTGCTTTATATACATATTCACATACTGTCACTATGTTGGCGTATATATTTTCTTGAATGTTTCGGTCTTTGTTCAGTACTAGTATCAATGCCTTGTTCTGTGTAGTCTGTGATCTTCGTAAAGTCGTCTCCATTCCGCACAGGAGCAGCATACAATAATGTCGCCCGAATTAGAGTTAAGTATAATGTCCGTTACTTTTTCACGCTCAGCTGGCTTTTATGGTCCAAGAGGTCTCAGCATATTTATCATCCCTTAAGTCCATATTGGTTTTATTACTACCTTGTAAATTAGAAGTTTATTGTCAATAGATAGAATTGACTTGAATCCCAGAAGCCAGTATAGTTTAGCGGTTCGAATTTTTATAGTATTTAATTTTGCGCGAATATGGTCCTTCCACGTCAGTCTGCGATCTAGATACATACCTCAATAATAATACCTAGTTAGTATTAGGAATTGCTTGGCCATAAAAATGCACTCCTGGGCATTTTGTCTTGTTCAGTGTAAACGTCACATGGTTAGACTTGCTCACATTTATTTTTATTCTCTATTTTTTTATTCAATCCTCTATAACATTTAGATGCCTTTGTAAAATTAGCGAAGCCTTAGATGTATCAGCATGTGTCGAAATAATTGCTGTTGTGGTTGATTGAAAAGATGGAAAATTACTAATGAAGAGGATATATAGAAATGACGTCAAAACACTGCCTTGTGGAACTCCTGCCTCAATCTGGTGAGATGTTGAAGTTTCAGTGTTGACACGTACTTTAAATTTCATATTGGCGAGATGAGATTCTAGAATATTTTAATAATCATTTGAAAATAGAGATCTAATTTTCGATAAAAGTCCATTGTACCACACCCTATCAAAGGCCTAGCTCACATCTAGAAAGACTGCACAACATAATTGTTTGGCCTCCAAGCTATTGTTGATGACTCTTACGATTCTGTTACGATTCTGTGATGATTCTGTGGCCTAGAATTGTAGTATTGTGCAAGCAAATCCAACTTGAATTTATAAGCAGTTTTATACAAGTCAACAGTGTCAAACACTTTCATAAACTAGAACATCATACAAACTCTATAGTCACTCAGATTCTTGAGACACCAATTTCAAGAAGATTGAAGAAGAAGCTGCCCAAAGATAATATGAAGGAACCTTAGAACTACCACAACTTTATATGAACAGAATAGTAGAATCACTTATGAAGCGATTCTCTAACTATCAATGAATATTTATCAGAATAATTTATATGTATATTTGAGAGTGTGTGTGTATGTGTGCGAGTGAATGACATAAGCTAAATAGCTCAAAGAATAATCCTGTATTCTGATTGCTATTGAAAATAAAATTAAAATTTAAAAAAATATTTATCATTCCGAACGTCTGTTAAATTTTCATTTTTCTGTGTTTGGTGAAGCTGAGTCTCCAGTCCAGGATCAGTCCATAGTATTTCACCTTC
Source organism: Ctenocephalides felis (assembly GCF_003426905.1). Classification (NCBI taxonomy): domain Eukaryota; kingdom Metazoa; phylum Arthropoda; class Insecta; order Siphonaptera; family Pulicidae; genus Ctenocephalides; species Ctenocephalides felis. Next base: position 23,113 of record NW_020536845.1, read on the forward strand.
GTGGACTACTCAACTTCTGAGCAAATTTTGTTCATCCATAAATCAAGAATTGCATTTTTTTTATTAAATGTTTGAAAATTCAGCTGAATATTCAGGAATCATTGTATTTTATAATTTCAATTTCTGATTCTTATTCTGCAATTATTATACTAATTGTGATTCTTTGGACTTCTTGTAGTTAAGATTCATTCCAAATATTTTTGTGTGATGATCGAATGATTAATTTCTTTATGATCAACTTACAATTTGACTCTACTGTGGTTTAGAGGTTATAGCTATATGACTTCAATTAGGGGTCCCAGGTTCGATAACCGTCTTGGGAAACTTGATGCAAAGAGATAGTGACATAGGCTTTTAATATGGATAGCAATATTTTTTCAAGTGAACATAGCCGTGACCGGTATTGTTGCATCAATTAGTAATTCAGAATTATTACAGATAGTAATAATGAAATTTATCACATAAATATAGGACAACTGTTTGGAATGCCATCAACAAAACCGATATCAGTAGTTGAGTCAAACCATAACAGCTCATAGAAATTCTCATTTCGTTTTGTTTCATTTGGAAAGTTTTATACTACTATCCAGCAATGTCACAAGATTACAACGACCATTCACCAAGCGCTCGAAGCTAAATAATTCTTCTCGGCTGCATTTATCGATGTCCAACAAGCCTTTGACAAAGTTTGGCATGAGGGTCTACTATATACGATAAAAAAATTGTCTACTGGAAGAGTAGAACCAATTATTAAAATCATATTTAATAAATATATACTTTAAAACAAAAGTTGGCAATGCCGTGTCACAATTTCACCTACAAGATCGGGAGTGCCACAAGGCAGTCTGTTAGGACCTATATTTTTTCTAAATTTAGCATTTTCATTATGGGCACTTTCTCAGATCATACCGTAAACATTGCATCACACAAGGGTCCAATAATCGCCTCGTTAAACCTGCAGGATCACCTTTTCAACTTGAAAAGCTGGCTAAAAGAATGGAAAATCAAATTCAATGAAAATGAGTCATTGTCAAGTTGAAAACTGTTGTATTTTTCTGATTGTCAAATTTAAATAAGTAAATAAATAAAAAATTTGGAAAGTTTTCAATCCGTGAGATATTAGGACAGGTAGAAATTCAAATAAACTCAAAAACTCCATGCATAGCTGACAATATAAACCTTTATTTGAAAAATTAATTAATATGTTTTTACACCATTTTTAAATAATTTATATATTTGTACATTGAGTTTTCCTCTTCCAACGTTTCTATTTGACGAAGTATTTCATAATTACCAAACAATAGTTCGAAAATTCACCAAACGCATTCTTCTCTATAAACAATAATTTATTCCTATTAAATATAATAATTGGGCTGACCAGACATGCTTTAAATAATGAATATTTTGTTGATTAATTATTTCGTATCAGTGATTATTTTAATTAACAAATAAATATAGTCCGCATTATTAAAGCATTTACTAAATTTATTCTGTGATAACAACATAATTTTAAATTGTATTAATTGCATAAGTTAATTAAATATTACGCACTGATAAATTTGTTTTGTACGTTAAATATAGTGATCATATGCGATCAATTTGGTTTGTTGTAAATTTTATAATTAGTAATTATCAATTTATTTATTCTTAGCAACAATCATATTTATAGTAGTTGATATGTACGCTATTTATTCTCGTTAATCAGATGAAAAAAATATTGTTTATGTGTAATAGTATTTAATTTGTAGGAAACGTGAGTTAAACATTTTTCGCCAATATTTTTAACTTCACGTAGGATAAGTTATAGTAATCGCCTAGTAAAGTTAGAGTAAAAATTTCACATCACATTTGGCATGTAATATTTTGTATGTGTGTTTTTGTGTGCGGATAAAATTTTCGTCGACGATTTCGGGACACCAATCAACCGATTTTGAATAATTCAAAAAACATTAGATTCGTATTGATGCCTGCGGATTAGTTTTTGGCGAAGGCAGGTCTAGCCGTTCCGAAGATACGGGGCAAAAAGTGCGTCGACGATTTCGGGTACACCAATCAACTGATTCGAATCTGATATTTTATAGAGATTTTAATAATGTGTACACATTTTGTGTAAATTTTTTTTAAGATCCGTACCAAGATTTTCAATTACGGTACGGAAACTTCATCAATTCCTTAAGGCACGATGCCATGCACCCCACTTGTTTTTACTATTTTGTTGGTTTTCTGAAACCGCTAAATCGCTTTTCCACAATTTCATCAGCTTTTCATTTTTTCAGTAGAAATCAATGCTTTTTAAATCATTCAAATCGCTCTGTTCTCTTAAAAATTGAATTTCCATTTTTGGCACTTTTTGTCCCCTAATTTCGAAACGACTGAACCTGTTTTTGCCAACAACTATTCAGCACGTCACCTTATCAATAATAATCGAATGTTTTTTTTAATTATTCAAATCAGTTGAACCGTGTTCTCGGAATCGTTAACGAAAAAAATTTTATCCACATACATAGACACACGGAGACACACAGAAAACATCCATTTTTCTAGGGTATGCCAGAGTGCTCTGAAACGTAAAGATATATTAATATTTTCATTTTTGATTTTTATGCGATTACAATAACTTACCCTACGAGAAGTTAATAATTTCGGAATATATATGGCAATAACGAAAATCATATCACTTAAGCCAATTCTAAATGTACTTCAATACATTCAATTACTTCAATACTCAATAAATATTCACATGTGGTGGCACATAATATTCTAATTTCAATGATTTGATTTCCAAATCAGTTTTGGCTTAATATTAGGGTATCGGGTTTAATCGAATTTGTGTTCTGTATTAGTACTTCGGCGGGTTTATATCGCTCACGTTTCCCTGTGATTTTTAACCGCAACTGTGTTTAATTGATTAATGCATTACCGCGCGGGCGTTCGAAGCGGATCAAATGATTAACGCTTAATCGCATAATCAGTTCGACTGGACTATATGTATTTTAGGATTTTGACGGTGGAATCGTCGGCACAATTTAATTAGAAAACTGATAAGAAATAAAACAAGAATATTATTATTTTTTTCAAAAATGCTTGTTTTTGAGAGAGAACCCGAATTTTGTTTTTTAGACGTTTCAAGTCATTGTGAATTCAAGGACCAAATTTAAAAAAGTCTGTTGCATGTTTGGGGGAGTGGCTGAGTCGATTTTTTGACTTTTCTTCGACGTTATCTCAAAAACGCCTGAACCGAATTTGAGCCGAACGCCCTGGCGTTAGTTAGTTTTTCTATATACGATCGCTGAACCGTTATTTAGAAATAGCAGAGGAGTGTAAAATATTCGTCCCGCGTTTTAGCCAACATCTGAATAGATATTGAAAATTTACTATTTGAAAGACATCATTTGGGAAATCGTGTGCTGATTAGTTTTGCAAAAAATAGGGTCCAAGCGTTTAATCTTAATTAATTTTAGAAAAAGTATAGATTTTCAACTAATATACTTCAAAATGTGATACTACAATGTAATTATAGTAGTTATAGTTCACCAACACCTAAAAGGGCCTTCCTTACTCCAAACCTAATGAATTTTTATAACATAACCATTTGTCATAGCATTATAATGTTTAGTATATTGTTTAGAGTTAAACCTTAGACCATGAACTTTATCGCCACTTCTTGCATGTTTCATTAAAAACACCAACAATGTTTGGGTCTTATTGATCTTGTCAAAAACGAATAATTAGTTCATTTCCTAAGAGATGTTTAACAAAAGGTTTTTAAATTTTCAAAGTCAATTCAGAATTCGGGTGCACAAAAAATTTAACTTGATTTAAAAAAAAATATATGAGAACAATCATTTTTCAAATTATAATTAATATTACAACTTGAATGATTTGAAGCATTTATCGGAGATATTATAAATTTCTATGTCTCAAAAATGGTGAACGACCATTAATTTCTAAATATTTACCAAGATGTCTCAGTATCATATAATATATATATATATATATATATATATAAGATATATATATATCACAATAAAAAATATATTTCAAAAATATTAATAAATACTTTCGAGTTTTTACTAAATTTAATTCACGAAAAGTACTGATAGAAAATAATTTACTTAAGATTAATAATAGTGATTAATAATATAATACTACATTGTTATAAGTAAATTGATTTCTTATCAATTATAATAATATATTCAAATTTTTCAAGTACTCTAAAAAACAAACAGTAGGTATTGAAAATATTTTAGATTTATATGTTGAGAAATAAACAATCATTTGCACAACAATCATTTATTTTTTGTTTATTCTATGGTATATTAAAATGTAAGTTTTTCCAGATGAGCATCGAACAATTCTAAATCGCGTTGATTTTTTTTTTGACTATTATCAATAATAAAACATCACACAACTTATAATAATTTCATAATAATCACAGATCTGAATATTAGGGCGCATTGTGTTAGTGTTTTAGTAAGTGAATGCTCATTTTTTCTACTGTTGTACCTTACATTAAGAATGCAAAAGGTCGTATAGATAAATATCATTTTACCTTAAGAATTGTAGGAGAAAAGATTTTCACAGGCATTCTGAAAAACATTCGAAATATTTATAAATATGAAAAAATATTTGGAATGCACCGGTGGCAAACTAAGGGTATGAATACCAAGTGGACAAAACGGTATCAGACAAAATACGGTTTCTATGATATCTTTATTACTTAGATAAATAGGCAACTGAAATTTTTTAATCTATACTGCACAAATCAGTCGAGTTCGGCAGCGTAGTGAGCACATCGTTCAAAATATTTATTTAATAGTATAATTTTGATTTAGTGAATAGAAGAAAATTAAACGGGTTATTATGGATACCGAGCCACCTGACCGGGTGGCGGTGAGTCACAATCGTTATCAGATGTCGAATAAATACAAGTAGTGAAAGTGATTGGAGTGGGATAATAATACATATTATGTCACAGAAGGTGACAAAATTCATGGGGTAAATGATACTACTAATATTAGAGATAAATCGGGAATAATAATAGAAAGATGGTGGTGAAACATATAGAATTTATAATGAAAATAATGTAATGACTGGTAATAATTCAATAAATGACAGATCGGAAAGTACAAATAAAAGTTAAAAGCAGATGTAATTAAAGAGGCAAATGCAAATCAAACTAGTGATAATAATTCAGTAGTAAATGAAAACAATGAAAAACAAAATAATTGGTATAATATGTGTGTAAAGGACATGGAAACCATTAAAGAAATGAAATTTTATCAAGAGACGGATGAAGGCCCATTCATAGTGCATGCTGAGAGTTAAAGATAAAAATATTGGAAGATTTCACCCATGGCAGTTAGGAAGAATCTTTCATAAACATTTAATAATTTGAGTAAAGATATAGAAGAAATCAGATCAATCGGTAAAATAAAATAATATAGTATTGAAAAATTATAAGAGTGCAAATAGAATAATAAGAGAAAATTTATTAGAAATATTAACATTAATGCCTATATACCTAGACACAAATTAATGAGATCGGGAATTATCTTTGATATTGACCCAGAAATA
>NW_020536846.1:0-21330 GCF_003426905.1 Ctenocephalides felis
AAAAGCCGTTGAAAAATGTTGCCAATCCATGCCGGAGCATATATTCTTTACAATAAATAGGCTATATAAATCTTGCGTCCTCGATGTAGACATAAAACCGATGGATTTTTACCGTGATAAGGTTGTCCGTCGTCCTTCTAATTTTTGCGCGCATCTGTGATGATCACCGCGAAGCGAATTCCCGCGACTCGTATTAGTTACTGTTGGGAAATCGGAGACGACAATTAGGTCAATACGGTACGTGCAACACAATGCAATTCATGGCACACAATCGAAGAGTGGAGATAATGCAAAATATCCATTAAAACACTTCATGTCGATAGCGATTTTTGCATAGTCCACAACTTTGCACATGAATTCCTCGCTCCTTCCGTTTGCTGCTTGACTTTTTTCCGGACGACGGCCGCAATAGAAACGCGTTAGTCATCATAATAGATATATATTGTATTAGTTGAATTTTTTATGATTATCTCTGGATTTTTAATTGTGAACCTGTTTTACAGTGATGGAAAATTTAAAAAAAATCATTCGTTTTTTCTATCGTTCAAGGGATAACGAGTACTGATGAACCATAATATTAATTACACACAATCTATTTGATCAAACATTAACAAAAGTTTGCTATTGCTGATAAATTTTGTATAATTACCTATACAATTCTAGTACTCTAATATAATTTAATTATATACAGGGTGTCCCAGACCCTAACGTCAAGTCGAAATGGGTTGATATTAGTGACTTAGGTGTCCTCAAAAAATTAGAAAAAAAAATATCTCACGTTGTTTGGATATTATGAGCTTTCAAGTACAACCTAAAGCTTTAGTAAAATTACAACCATTTTTCGGTTACTGTGGTTAGTTTTTATTATTTTCGTTTATTTAAATTTTGGAACCGTAACCGTGAATAACATTTCTAGGACCACAGTCAAAAAAATAACATAATTGCGCCAAATTTTCCAAAATTAAGACTTTTTTTAAGACGGTTGAAGTTTTGGCAAGTTTCATTAGAAGTTGGCGTTGTATATATATATATATATATATATATATATATATTTTTTTTTCATGATGTTAGTGGCCATATTCCTCCAAAACGGTTTGACCGATTTCAATACTGGGATTCGTACACCCTAATGTCAAGCAGTAGTGATATCAGTTTCTACTTCAAAACATTAGTCCTGAATTTGTTTCAACGGCGACCACAAGTATAATATAATATCAACCCTAATATCAACTAATAGCAACGGTTTGACCGAATTTTATGAGATTTTATAATCTCGTTCAGTATGACTGAGAATCAGATAACATCTATTTTTGATGTCCCTAAATGCCCCTTAATTTTTTTTTTAATTCTTACGACCAATTTATTATTTTTCGTTATTTTATAATTTGTAATTGAAAAACATATCAGCCCTAAATTTTCAATCTCCTGCCACAAACCTCTATTACTTAATAGTCATTTTAGTAATCCGATAATTTCTAGTCCTGCTTTCAGTCAATGAATGTTTTTTGCCAAATTGCAATTCAGATTTTCTTGAGCTTATAGAAAAGATTCAATTTATCTTAAAAAATAAACTATTTTCACCGAGGGCTGTCCACCTCCAGCACTTTCTTTCATATTTTGGGATTAAATTTCATTTAATTTTAATTTTTCATAATTCAGAATTACAAAACGCATACATCTCTAAATTTTCACTTTTTTACCACAAATTTACCTACTTTATGATACTAATTTTAGTAATTCAATTTCCTTATGGCTACTTCAGAAAACCAATTTTCTCCATGAAATTCTATGATCAAAATTTATGAAAAAATTCTTTACAATCTTTCAAATTTATTATGTAAATTTTAGGGATGGATATTAATTAATTCTAATTAACATCCAAAAATATTCAGAAAATTACAATTTTTTTTTTTAACGTTAGCTTCTTCAAATTTGTTTATGCAAAAATACCATATAAAGCATAATTTTATATCTGATTACTAATATTTTTGTTTTTCTATTTGCAGGTATGGCCAGCAGTGTAACCACGAAAACAATTTAAATTATAGTGCAGTGAATAGAATTAATATGAACAAAAAGACATTGTTAAAATGTGAATTATGTGAAAATATTATAATTACGATAGAGATATGGGTATGTTCATTGAGGTACCGATACCGAAAACTGGAGACGCTCAGGCATTTTTACTTTATCAGCATTAAGATTATATAATAGAAAATATTTATTTTTTGTTGCAACGAAGTAGTAACAATGATGGTAATAAAAGATTCACTAAACAATTTTATTTTCACAAAATGAGGATATAATTTATCTCTCCATAGCAATCATAACTTATCCATATGCTTTGGACAATTGGTGATAATAAAAAAATCAATAATTAATGCAAAATTCATTTTATTTTATTTTTATTATTAAATGAGTGTGTATCTATTACCTGCATCGTTACTATATTTGTATCATAAAACAATCATTATGCAATAGTTAAAATAAATTCAATTAGCCAAAGTTGAGAACTCGAACAAAATCAATGTTTATACAAAACCCCAGATCTCAGAAAAGAATCTATTGTGGTTAGTTTTAAAACACGTTATTATTAAAACTGTTCCTATACTCTTATTTATGTACAAAAATTGTAAAATTCAATTGTTGTATAATACAAAAATACATATTAGTAAATGTAAGTTATATGTAATTAATATTAATTGCTTGTAATTTGGGAGTACATGAAACCGTTTTTAATCAGAATAGTGAACGTAAAAATAAATTTAAAGGTAATAAAATAATTCATAAAGTGAAATCATATTTAATATGGTTCCTGTTCCGCTGAAGCTTTTAAAAAAAATGTATTTGAATATAAATATTTTGAACTTGTTCCTTCAAAATATTTCATATAAATCTGCAATAAAATTATTTGTATATTTCAAATACAATTGCAACGAGATTTAATAAGTATTGCATATAATTATTCATTCTAAGTTCCTAATTAGATTATTCCATAGATATTTTACGCTATTTCAACCCTTTCTACTCGTATGTCGCCACTCCGGCGGCAAAATACATATAAACCTCGCAATTCGCGAGTGGAAAGGGTTAATATAAGAGCCAATTGTCGGATAAAGTAGAAGTGTTACGGTAATGCTATGTTACGGGTCTACGTTCGTATGAGTTGGTAGTAACGAACTTTCTAAAAGCTATGTACTTGCTGTACGTTGAGGCGTTTTACACATAAAACCTAACCTACAAAACGCACGAACGTCAAATAAAAATTTGGTCGCGTGCAAATTTCTGATGTCCTATTGATAACGCATACGTGAAGTTAGGTTTTATGTGCAAATAGATTGATTTTCTACAATTTGTTACTACCAATTCATACGATCATAGACCCGTAACATAGCAATAGCATAACATTTCTATTTTATCCGAGAATTGGTCCATATTTTCTGGAATAAGATTCAACTATACATGGAAAATATGTCACTTGAACTTGATTTGTTAAAAATTTATAATATTTTATATTCGATTTACAACGAATATAAAATACCGTTCCATTTATAATATTTATAAGTTCAACCCTTTTTGCGAGTGATACTGCTGTACGAGTCATTAAGCCGCCCTAATATTTGTTTCACAAAATATTACAAGATTTTCTAATCATTAAATTAAATGAAATCATTTAAATAAAAGTACGAAATTACTAAAGTGATGGGCTATTTTAATCGTGAATTTTGAGATTTTGCATTTGACAATTTTCTCATTAATAACGTTTTGGTTTGATCTAATTTTATTATCAAGTATTTGCAAATATTCAATTTATACCTATTCTTTTTGGAAGCCCTAGGACAATCCGGGAATATTACTTTTAGAAAAACCCGGGAAAATAGTTGAAAATCCGGGCTGTCCCGGCCAAATCGGGACGTATGGTCACCTTATCAATACAAATGTATTCAAAAATTAGAAATTCTTGATAATTTACCTCAGAGTGATAAATAATAAAGCAAAAGTCGACACACTGGATGTCGTCTATAGACGACACTCGTACACAGAAATTGTCAAACAACGCTCGTAGCAAAAGGGTTATTATAGTCCAATCATTTAAGCTTAAATTGGGTAAGAATCTCGTAATTCGAGATACCCAGCTGTAAGTCTGTAAATACTTGTATATTGACACCCTGAAGTTGTCTCAAAACCTACATAGGGTATTGACACCCTACCATATGTAGGGTGTATGATGTATGATGAACTCATCGTGCAAATACATACAAATAGTCAAAAACAAGTTTGCAACAATTAATTTGGGCAATAACTACCAACAACTAATGATGATCAGGTGTTGTGATCTTACAGGAATCTATATTGCTATTCAAAAAATATAAATACATATTTTAAAATCTACTTTAATTTTTCATATAACCTGTGTTTCATTATGTTGATGACTTGAATAAACTAGTGGTGTATGGCATCGTGCCTCAAGGCAAATTGCTGCAACTTTTCATACTGTAAACAAAGTTATTAAGAAAAACTTTGCAAAACTTTGAAAAAAATAAGTTTTTGAGAAGTCAGTTGATTTTTTTGAAAAACTTAATTTTTTTATATTTTGATTTATTTTGTATTTTTGAGACAACTTTTAGGAAGTCAATATACAAGTATTTACAGACTTACAACAGCTGGGTATCTCGAATTCCGAGGTGAACTTACTACAATGACTGACTATTAATGAAATATTATGAATGTTTCAACTTCAAATTATCATATGGCTAGGATTGATATTTCAATACCTTGTAAGTGTTGCTAAGCCTTTTTTGTATTGAAAATTATCAGAATGTTTGTTCCACAAAAGAGAAATGAAACCTTTCATGAAACAAGTCTTTTGGTGGCATCGGTACAGGAAACATAATATAAGTATCAAATATGTTTAATTTGTTTCAATACGTGATGCAAAAAGTTGTAATTGTAAATAGTAAAATATTATAATCCAGCTGTCAAATGCATGCGGATAGGAAACTAAAAAATGTGCATGCACCTAGGAGTGTCAAAAGCATTTCTTACCTTACAAATGTCATCATTTTCGTAAGTGGTTGGAATATGTTTGGCATTTGATTTTATTCACTATGCACTATAAACAATTTTATTTTATCAATTACTAAATGTCTATACTGACAGCTTGCAATTTATATTGAATTTAAAAAAATCACTATAAACACGTTCACTATATGATCAAAACGGAAAGGTTAAGGTTCTGTTTCACTAGAACCCTCGCACAAGATTAACCATAGTTTGTCGTTACCGAACTAAATCGAACAATTTCGTCTATCTTCGACTTTTGCGAATTAACCTGTCATGTGCTGCCCGAAGTTACATCACTCAACACCACCAAGAGGAACCGCGCGCGATACAAATATACAGTACGTACTTATATTTAGGACATTTTCAGACTGTTATTTAGTTTACCGAATGGACAAACTGGTTCGAATTGTTGGTGAAAATTATACAAGTTTTTGTTGTTTCTACGAGAACACGTTTGTGTACTACTGTAATGCCTTCTGCACACCATCGCTGAGGGTAAAGCAATTGCTCCAGTTTCGGCTTTGGTGTCCTGCAGGCATAAGAGTTTTCTCCAAATATTTGTATATAGATATAAATATATATAAATGTATGTATAAATTTTTAAAAATTTTAGAAATTTTCAATTAGTGAATGTTTTAGTTATATTGATATTTGTATATATAGTTATAAAAGAGATGGTCATGTAATTGATTACATATGGATAAATATTAAATAAATTGTCATTTAAAAAATTTACAGTATGTGTTTTTTAATATTTTTTTATTTCCCCAGGCACAAATTAATCACAATGATTTTGGATTGAAGTTTTATATATTGAATATAGTTTTATTAATAATGCAATACTTCAGCCAGAAGACTAAATTTTTTTTAGTTATTATTGAACAGCAATCAGAACCTGGTTCTGGTTCAATATAGAAATATATGTTTATGGTGTTGAGATCTCCTAAATTGTCATTAGCTATGAATTTGTGTAAAATAACTGATAATTAAAGTTACATTTTAATTGATGGTAACCTTCATGCAGTACCAGTTTTTTATATATATTTTTGAACAGCAATCAGAACCCAATAGTCCTATAAATTGTTGTACTGATTTGACTTATTACTAGTTTGTGACAGATGGCAATTATTACATATTCTGTAATAGGACGAGTATTTTTATTGGTGCAGCAATGCCGGGCGAAGGCTATTTTCACTTGGAAACATATTACTATCTGACAACAGGCTGCTCGAAATGGGTATCGAACCCGAGACCTCTGAGTCACGTCCCATCGCTCTTAACCGCTTACCTACAGGCGACCCAGAAGACTAAAGAGAAAAACATTTTTAGATTTAATTAACATTATGTCAGCTATTCAAATCCTATGATGAAAAAAATGCAATTGTGCATTTTAATACTTAACTTTAATACTTAGTGTCAAATTGTACATGTTGAGCCAATAGATTTACTGAATATCCTTATATTTGGAAAGTTATAAAATGTATGTTAGAAATAAAAAAAAAAAAATTATATTGAAATCAATTCGAACAATTAAGTCACTTCAATAATATCAAAGCTATACAAGCACCCTATATCACAATAACTTCAATTTTTTTTATAAAATAATGCATTTTTAGTACATTACATACAAATAATGAGAAATACGAACTAGTATCAACCAAAATTTGCTCTTGGAAAAGAACACAGCATAAAAATAAATCAGGGCTTACCAATCTTTTGCAGGTAAACATTTTTGCTGGTTTGATGAATGATTATAATAAAGATAGACAAATGTCAATTAACAATGTCATTATATATATATATATATATATATATATATATATCAGAGTAGATTGCAAAAAAATAAAAACATTCTACAAATTTCTTTCGCTTCAATTTTTACACAATTTAGTTTAAAAAAATTGATCTATAAAATTTTCAGTTTTAAAATTTCCATATCATACTTCTTACAAATACTTTCGTACGATTAGGACAAATGTATTAGAAAAAATTATTGTAAAAAAATAAAGTGCAAAATTTAAATTTAGTATTTTATGAGTATGAAATAGATATCTGAAGAATACATATTAGTTTCGTTATTGTATATAATAGAGTTTTATAACAAAATTTCTTCAGAATTGAAATTGATGAGCAATTGGTTGCCAACATCTGCTTTGGAATTTATTCGAGAAACGCCGAAGCAGTCATAAACATTACATAACCGAAAGAAGATTGCAGACAAGTCAGGTACATTTATGTACACGAATTCGAAATGGACGTATCTAACTAGTTGTTTTTTAAATTAAATACAAAGAAAATGAAATAACAAAAATTAGTTTTACGTATTAATAGTACTGCTGAGATTTGATTGTTTATTTTCCATTGATATTCAAATAGTAATCACAACTATTCTTAATGTACTACGAACAGTTGGTTTTAGGTATTTTCTACTACTTTGCTTTATTTTAAGACAATCTAATGATTGTCCTTTCCTTTGTGATACAATTTTTTTTAATACTCCTAATTATATTGCACTACCAATGATTGAAATAAATAAACAGGTCAATATATACATATATATATATATATATATATATATATATATATATATATAAATTCACTTATTGTCGGTTTGCAGAAGTATACTCTTCAACATTATGTTCAGGCATAAATATTTTTTCAATATGCACTTTTATATATGAGTAATCATTAAAATTTGGTTAATCTGAATTTTTATTCCAATTCAAAAAAGTAACTAATATAAGTCAATATGTGATTATTTACAAATTTAGATTAAGTTTAAAAAAAAAGACTGTGGGCTTTAGTATGCAAGTATACAAGCTATGCCAGAAATTCTAATTAGAGTCTGATCAGAACTCTTGGCATTGCTTGCATACTAAAACCCATAGTATTGTTTCTAATTATTAGTCAGAATATTTTCCACTTTTATACAAGTGAGTATTCGTTAACTTTTTAGAATTTTTTAAATTGTATATTTGATTATAATGAACTGTTTGTTATGCATTTGTTATTAGAATGTCTTTAATACTGCTGTCTTTTCAATGGAAACCCTAATGTCCTGTAAAAGTTACTTGTACTTAGGGACTGATTCTGCCGCATAATAGAAAAATGTTATGGCAAAGCCATGTTGCGCTCCAACTTCCATACATTATGCTACTGAATCATACTGAATACTGTCAAAATATTATGTATTTGCTGTGCATTCACACGTTTTACACATAAACTGCAACGTCACTCGTATGTTATAGAGCTGAGTCAGAAAGAGCCTGTTATCTAAGATCATTTTTTTTGACATTTGTGCGGTTTCTAGGTTAGGATCTCTATCTGACAACTTGAGAAATACGCCTGACTGCACACTAACCACATGACTTTTGTCAATATTTTATATGGAAAGTTCTTCAATACATGGCCTTGCCATAACATTTTTCAGTTATGCGGCAGAATCGGTCCCTTAGAAATATATTGGCATATTATTTATTTTCAAGTGAAAACCGATGTCACTACTGCTTGACATCAGAGTGTCTGAATCTAAACACCACTTATTAAAATAAGATCATCTGGGAATAAAACGATATAGTGTTACAATTGTAAAACTGCATTTTATTTTTATCATTAGAATGAAGATCCCATCACCTTTAAAAACATAAGTATTATCCTAATAAAATTAGTAAAATTTATAAAACAACTAAAATATTAAATTCTAATAAAGTCAAATTAAGTATACAATATCCGAACAGTATATCTGTTCATTAAAAAATATTATTTGCTAAGCTCGTTCACATAAACCCTTAAAATATCTCAAATTCGATAAACATTGACATATTCCATTTGGAAAAAATAGTAATTAACATGATATTGCTTAACTCTTGCTAGATCTCAAAAGGGTAAAAGAAAATTATGTATACATTTTATAATGAAAAATAATAAATGTGTATGAACTAGTATGAACATACCATTAACCAGCAAATCTATTTTTGACACAATCAGATATAAAAACCACTTGTAAAATATTTTACTATCGAGACTACTAAAATGAACGACAATTATCCGTAAGAAATGCGCCATTATTTATCACTTCACAGGCTCAACACAAACTAACATATTATAAGCATTCAATAACCATTCTAAACTAAAGACCTCGAAAAAATATTCATGTAAACAAATCGTATATTTAGTTATTTATTGTGCAGGTACTGGAGTTGCACCGTTGCTGAGTTAACTGACATATTGTTTTGAGGAAGTCCAGGGTTTGCAAATATTCTTACGTGGTATGATGTTTGTACAAAATCAGCTGAATATTTATTATCAGAGACTGCAATATGAGTTGCCATACTGTAATGTATTTATTTCAAGAACAAAAATATAAGACGCTCAAAATGTTCAAAAATCTAACTTCTACTTGAAGAGTCAAATCAACTGATGATGTACAAGCATATTAATGCGGCACTTGAATGCCATTTTCTACCTAACTTTATAGATGTCAATTTTTATAACTAAGTTATAAGATACAATATTTATCCATATTTTTCTGTGTATGTTATATGGATACTTGGCGTTGAAACCTCGCCATTTGAATGGATTTTTATATTCATGGAGGCTTTGAGTTTTAATGGAACGCCGCCCTGATGAACTCCCTAGACATTTCACAAGTCAGACTGGCCCGGCCCTGTGAATAAAATAATCACATATTTACAATTTTAGTGAGAGTTTATATTAATGAACAATTAATAGGTTAAATTAATGAATATGTATCTATGTAACTATTAAACAAAAATGGTGTACTGTATGCATGTAAAGTTTTTGATAATGATTTGAGAAATGGAATTTGACTAATTAAACGAATATAATTGCTACAAAATCAGATTATTAATTTAACTATGATTCCAAATGTTTATGGTATTTCATAATTAGTTATTACACTAGCGATGTTATTATTCCTGTTAAAAACGTTACCACTAGCAAATTTCTCTAGTCAAGGATTCTGCACAAAAATTGGCCAGCGTGCCAAGACTAAATTCAAAAACGACGAATGCAAGCCGCATATCCAGTCTATATCACAATATTAATTCACATTTATTTTTACCTATTTAGATATAAAACTGACAAAGACAAATTTTGAAGAAATACTCGAGAAGACTATATTATTTGCAATTACTTGAGGATGTTAAGTATTACACACACACATTGATGCATGTTTAGGAAAATATACTTTATACAACTGATTTAAATTTTTATGTTCCCATTGTTTGTATTTTGATAAATATATTTCCAATTCAGCATCGATTAACACAAAGTGGACATTTAACTCAAAAATGTATTATACAAGATGCAGTGCATAAGCAAGCATTTGAAACAGCTGTCATGCTTAAAGTGAAAACAAAACGTGATGCATGATCGTGAATATGATTGTTGAATGAAAGTGACCAATGTGAGTCTTTTTTAAACTAATCTCTAGTCTGCAGCGTATTGTTAGTTGAAAATTGTAAATTTATATAACATAATCCAGTTGAAAACCTGGCGGTAAGGAAAAGGTCTAATAAGAACAGTTTGCGTCTGCGCTGATGTGTATAGTGTTGGCACACAACGCCAGTAGCGCTTGCATCACCTCTCGATTTGCCAAAAAGACTTCGAGACATGAAAGCATAACTCCAGTACTATTAATTAATTAAAAGCTCTATTATTTTTACACAAAACCAAAAATCAAAAATTACAACACGGTCAAACGATAGTCTGTTGTCGGTACCTTCTGGGTTTGACCCAGCGCGGCACTAAGCACATCGATAAGAAGAACTCTAAGCTTGCTTAAAACATTAGGTACATTGGGTCACGTGGTTCGGTCGCTGCTGTCGGGTCCGCAAACGACCTCTTCGTTCGCTTTAACAATGATTTTCTCTTGAGCGATGTTTTTGGCGCTTAGCACTCGCGGACACTTGGCCCACGTCCCGCCGATGTGGCCATTATTACTGATGCCCATCGCCCTTTCTTGCAATCCTTTAAATGCCTTCGAAGGTAATATGTCGTAATCGTCTATTGATGTGTCCAAGTTTACCATTCCCCACGTTTCGTAATATTTATTATAGTCATAATAGTAATTTCCATACATATCATGAGGTGTTCCGGATGGCGTTGAATCAGTTGTCGACGAACTCACTGTATCGTACTGATCCATATCTTCCTGCAAAATTCGCAAAGCTGCTGCGCGCAATTTTTCCATCGGCAACTTTCGAAGAGTTCGGCCTTTTTTACCGCGCAAAAGGCTCTGAATTAATTCGGTTAGTAACCGTTCATTGACGGTTGGCGATGCGGGCGATGCTAGACCGCTCGAAGATGATAAACTATCAGGATCACTACCTGAATATTGTGAAAGAAGTGGTAAAGACAATTGTTCGCGTTTGCCAAATACTGCTTCAGAATCCACAGATCGTGTCGAATCGCTACGTACTGAAAAATCACGTCGTAAACGAGGTGCAGATTCCAAAGATTTTTGTTCCTTCAGAGAATCATCTGGTTCTTCATCAGTCTGATCGCCGGTTTCACCCTGCAATAATTTGAATAATCGAGAATGTGTCGCTGCTCTTTGGTATTTATTCATTTTACGTAGTTCGGGGAATGAATCGTATTCTGTGTCTGTTTCTGAAATATGCCTACTTATATCTGATGTAACACCCGAATCCACTTCTTCCTCTGAGTCTTCTTGAGATTTTTTATTTAATGTAGATAATACTTTCTTGCTATGACTTTTCGAGAGTATGTGATTGCTGAAAGATTTTTCTAACATAGATGTTACGCTTTTCATTGACTTAAGACTGGATCTAGATGAATTTCTATTTAAACTTTCATTATTTATGCTGTCCTCAGATGTGTTATTTGTTTTCTTATTCTCTGCAACATTATTACTTTTCTGTTCATTTTTTCTAAATGCATTGTTATCTGTATCACTATCACTATCTTCACTTGAAGAACTACTACTGCTTGTTGAATCGTCAGAATCATCATCTGAATCCTGTGATGTGTTATCAACATGTGATTGTACATTATTTAATTTCGATGCTTCCTTTTCAAAAACTACATTACTAACTTTTCCGTTTGCATTTTCATTTTCGGATTCTGAATCTGATTCTGATGATGATTCACTAGTTTCATCACTATCGTCATCTGAAGAGTTTTCTTCGGTTGAAGTTATATTCCTAACATTGATGTCTCCACTTGAAATTTTTCTTGTAATCGTACATGCTACGTCAACTGTTTCTGAATTTGATTTTGATAAAGGACACTCTAAAGTAACTGATACATCGGGACTTTCACTTTCGAAACTCTCATGATTCATTTTACTTTTTCCAACTGTTATTGTTGTAACATCCTCATCATTTTCGGAGCGACTGAATTTTAATTTTAGCGGCAAGCATACAGTTACGGTTGATGAAGCAGTATCTGCTTCGTCATCATCATCATTTATATCAGTATCATCTAAAGCATTTACTATAGTCGTTGAGCAATCGCTTATAGTCGTGCAAGCGCTATCTGTACGTACCCTGTGTTGCTGAGAATCAAGATAATTAGATTCACTCTCTTCTAAAATCATGCTTAATTGATGAGGAACGATAAAAGGTTCTTCGCCCAAGGTACTTTCATCTGAAGATTCGCTATCTGTCGTTTCTGTAACTGATTGTTCCTCTTGTATGCTAATGTCTTCAGCTGTAGTTTGTTCATCTTCGTTATTAAGCAATTCATTTGTGGTTGTTTCTTCGCCATTCGAACTTACTTTATCATCACTTGCACTATTCTCTTCATTTTCTTCGTTAACGTTATCCTCATCGACTATTTCAATTTTATTTGAAATGCCTTTATCATTGGAATCCTCAGTTTCTTTATGTTCAGTTTCGGACTCATCTGAGGAACTTTCAGATTCCTTCTCGGTTGTATCTTCGTATTTTGTATTATTGTCAGATGCTTCTGATTGTTCGGATTGTACATAATAAGTTGTTTCGTCTTCGGTACAACTTTCCGGCTCTGTTTGGTAGTAATATGGCGGATACATTGGAGGATAACCGTAGTAACAATAGTAGCCGTAGGGATGCATCGGCCAGTACTGTGCTGTCGCATCGACATCAGATTCCTGATAGGAGCCGGTGTCATCGGACGTTGGCTGAGCATAGGATTCAGGGTTTGCATAGTAATAACCCCAATATGGATCTTGAGACCAACATGGATCATAATTTTCCCAGGGTTGGCCGCCGTACACAGACGGCTCGCAACCATCTGGAAGCGTGCCTTCGGCTATAACAGATCAAAACGACAACAATACCCTCTTAAAATGTTAGACAAATCAATTTTATACTGTTTTAATACTACAATATACATTTAATATATAGATATTTGTAGAGAAATTTGTATATAAAAATAAATTCATTATGTTAAGCGATAAAAGAAACACAAAGCCAAGTCGGCGATCGCGATGAGAAACTTCGACTAATTGTAAGTAAAATCGCTGGAGTCGTGCGCGCGTCTATTGTTTTATTCTGAAGTTTAGCATCGCCTCGCATAGGATCACATGTAGTTAATCATAACGCACCATGGTTAATGATCGTTAACCGTTAAAAGCAATCCCCATAACCGTTTCAATATTGGTTGCATCAAATGGCCACACTGTGATCACAGTCAATCCGAGTGATTTCAAAATATGTCAAAGATGCAAGGGTCGATTTGCCAAATAGTGTATTTCACTTTAAACTATTTAAATTGTGTTGTGCAACTTTTCACTCATCCGTATCCATAACCATGTTAGCCACAGCTAGCTTAGAAAACAAACATGACAAAAAGTCACACAACATCCGCACAATCATATACAATATCATGAATCTGAATACGGATTTTAATAAAAATAATTATATTAGATAATAAATAATGTCGATTTTATACATGAATTAAACAAATTGACCCAATTGACTATGACATGACAATGAAACGAATATTAACACGTGAAAATTATTCAACTGAATAAACGTCTTAGCATTCAAATGCAGTATAAGGTAAACAATACAAATAATGAAAAACATTCTATATGATATTAACATTCAACAATGTTTATGATAAACTTGAGAAGATGAAAGATATCATATATAATAATAATTAAGAATCAATCTTTTATTATTTATGGCCAATCCGAAAGTAAGTCGAATCACATTGGCGATCGACAAATTGTTTTGTAAAATTTTGAGAAATATTATTCATTAAAATAATTTTGATACTTAATATGTAAAGATTATACCAACCGTAGTTTTCGGGCTCAGTAATGGCTTGCAAAATTTTAAATGAGCGTCCAGGTATGTTGCATCCAGTATATTTTCTAGGTTCTAGTACCTTCTGTTCGCTCGGTGGTATGTAGGGCTTTGGCGAAGTCGGATCCACTAAAAAATTATGTCAGTTAATAGAAATAACATTTTATAAGTTTATTTGATAAACTTAGATTTGATTTCCAACAAAATAAAAATAGCTGTTTATTATTCAAACTGTCAGTATACATACGCATAAGAAGTTTTAATTTATTAAACTAACCTCCTTGTGGTTTTGGTGGCTTAACAGGACGTGTCTGCCCTTTAGGTCCTGAAAAATGCAAAGCTATACAGTACGTGTAATAAGAATGATTAATAACATTTAATGCAAATCCTCCGTCATAAAAAAGGAGTCTCATTCCGAAACATATGTTCATAACAATCACATATTTAAATTTTCCAACTCCTTACACGGAGGGTGTGATGTGACAATCAATACGGAAACATGCTCTTATTGCCATTATCAAAAGAACATAAACAATATAAACTTCAATAACAGTTTGTAAACCTTCATCCTGACAAGCATCTGCTTGGGTGCCCGTCATGCACTGCAAAACTCTGAATGCTTTCGATGGAATAGCGGCGCCTCGAAATCTGGGCTCTTCTTCAGTATGCAAGTACTGTTCCTCATCGACTATGCAGTGGAAGATTTTATTTCAATAGATTATGTTATGATACCTACTATTGTTTTTAATAATTTTTCACATTATTTCATAACGTGTACTTTATGATGTGAAACTCCTTAGAACAAGAAAAGAAAACAGAATTTTGAAAACTCATTGAGATAACATGAGAAAACATCAAGGTAGGCAATGCCGTTGGCAAATGTCAGAAATAGACATATTAAACAATAGTCAGGGTGTATAAGAAAACACTATATAAAGAGATGAACAATGTGCAGTATTCATTACTAAAACAACTTTTTCAATTGGCCATATCTGCCTTGCAGAATCTCAGACACCAGAATTTTTAAGAAGTTTCACCTATATCTCATTTTATTACATTTTTTTTAAATTAACAACTCATACTTCATTTACTCTATTCTGAAGCAGTAAATAAATTTTTATAAGCCAATTAATTTTGATAAATTAATATGAAATAATATCTTTTATCTCACCATGCGCTTTAAATTGATCCATAAGCAGTTTGTCATCTTCTGCCAATTGTAATTTGCGCATTTGCTCAGATGGAGGCTGCTCATACTCGATTGGTACAACCACGGTTTTGGGTTTAATATCATCGTAACCTTCAGTAGTCTGTTGTAGAAATCTAAAAGCGCGAGATTGTGTAGGCGTACCCGAATTATTTTTTCCCCAACCAACTGGCGTCTGATTAGTCACTCTGTAATCAATAATATAATATCGCTTAGTATGCTCATATTATTTTTACAATATAGGAAACCTATTTATAAATATTCGTACTCAGGTGTTCTTTGTTTCGGTGGAGTATTTCTATCAGATCTTTCAATTTTAATTGGAACCACTCGAACTCCTGGTTTGTTAGCTCCAGGTGTTTGTGGAGTCGTCGGTTGTGAATTATCTCTTCCTTCAACCTTTTAACAATTATTTCATATAAGATAAAATATGAAATCAATATTATCTAGCTATTGAGGTATTAAATTAATTTAGTAAATGCAAAAACTTTATTTATAAAATAAATACCTGCATCGGTACAATATGCGTGGAGCTTGGCCGCACATTAGCATCGTCATTTTCCTCACGATTGACCCATGGAGGAGCAACATCTTGTTGCGCACTTCTTGATCCTTGATGCATCCACGGAATAGGAGGAGATTGTAATTTGGGCATTTGCTGCACGGCTGGTATTACCAGAGAACCTACATTCTGATCAATTGGAGGACTCCAACGCGGAGTCTGTTCTGAAGCCCGCTGAGCACTACGAGCCGGCGGAAGTATAGGTGGAGGTCTAACCACCATCGCAGGTTTAGAAGCAACTTGAGGTTTCGGTGTAAGCTGCGTTGGAGTAGTTCCTGGACTGTTAGAAGTTTGTGGTGTAACAGGACCTGATTGCGGGCTATAAACCGGTGATTGCGAAGTACTTATCGCTGGATTTTCAGATGAATCTTGCGGTCCTGGTGACTGCTGTTTTTGAAGACGTGACGGTCTCATCAAAATTGGTGGAGGTGGTGGAGCTCTTGATGGAGCTTTTGGTCTTGGTGCAGGAGGATTGGATGGAAAAACTTGAATTGGCATTTGAGGCTGCATTGCGGCCAGTGCCGATGGCGGCAAAGGCTCGCTGCTATGGGCGGCCAAAGGCGACGGTTTTGGAGTTTCGGTCACTCCTTCGCTTTGAGCGTTTCGCACTATCCGTCGTGCCATTCGAGGAGATCGAATTTGCGACAAATCGATACCACCCGGAGTGTAGGTGAAAGGCTTCTTGTCTTTTGTCAGCATTGCATTTTGTACACATAGAGGCGGTTCATTAGATCTTTCTGGAATCTGAATTGAGCATTAAAGTAATTCGTTAAAGATAAAAAGTATGGTTCTTCCAAAAATTAAGAAATCTATGTGGTTGGAGTAAAGACATTCGGATAAACAATAATGCGTATGATGCCATGATTATCATAAGAGAATCCAAAACAATTCGTCGAAAGTACGGATTGTTGATGATTCATAATTGCGCGATTGCTCTGTTTACAAGTAGTCGGCGAGTGGTGATCGCGTTGCGTTACGATGACGTTTGGATGCATTCACAGATTCTATTATTAAAAAGAATTCACTTAACACGTCGCAACGGAGCAAAATTTAGATGTTGCAATACGCGACACGGAACTAAAATAGACGTATGAAAATATTCTTCGAAAATAAAATTATTTTCTCCAAGCCTATTTATTTTTATTTTTATTAAAGGCATCCAAATCGTGACTATAATGAAACCCGAAACTAATATACTATAGTCGTAGAAAAAATCATAATGATTTTATTAAAATAGTTATTTTATTTATTATTAAAATGAACATTTTTATTTGAATAATATTGGCAAATATGTAATAAAATTTAATGCTAGATGTGAGGGCGCTTTTACCAATATTAATGTAGTTTCAATTTTGTAATATTCTAACGATATCATATAGGGTTGTCAAATATCTCCCTTCCGCTTTTTTGCTCTTGGTTTATAATACAAAAAGGCGGAAGGGAGATATTTGACAACCTTATATGAATAAATAAATATAATTGAAGTAATTTCTTACCTCTGAAGGTAGTCTCTTTGCAGGTACACTTGTAACCATTGGTGGCGGAGGCGGCGGCCCTGCAGCACCATTACTTCCAGTTTCATTGCTAGAATAGTAATAAACAAATTAGAATAATTTAATTTTTGAATATTAATATTAAAAAATTATCAAATTAAAAATAATTTATTGTTGCGATTGAAATACACATGTTTATCACTATTAATTTACAGTATACTAGAATGCTGGGGGGGGGTGCTGCTTATAGATGCATATATAGTCAGAGTCGTTGACTGAAGTATATATTTTTTATTATTTACTATCGTTTACAAATTAGAAGAAATAAAACTACAAACTACTTACAGATAACTTCTGATGAAAACTAAAGTGCACATAAAGTTAAAATTAATAAGAATATAATAATAAACATTCATCTTGGTTTTTCGAGAAAATATAAATATATATGTTTATCTACACTATATACACATAAAGGTGTCGAAAGGCTTAATACGTTTACATAAATATTTATGGATTTTTATTTCACGTCTGTGATCTATAATATAGATCGTAAAAATCCCAGCTACTTGATATTTGTAGAAATGTGATTTTTTGCTGTTTTTCAAAAATTATATATGTATATATATATATATATATATATATATATATATATATATATATAAAACCTGGCTCTTTTTACACAATAAGCGGTGTAACTTGGGGCGGACAGGGGACAGACAGGTCCAATGCAATTTTATTTTGAAGTGATTTTACAAATAATAGCTACATTATTCAAACAATGCAAAATATAAATTCGAGGGTGCATTTTTCAAAGAGATAACACTATAAATAACCTTAATCTGGTATTTCGTCAGAAATATTCATCAGCAGAGTTGGAAAAACTATTTATTTAATTTATCTCATGTAATTTTTTTTTAATTAACTTAATTTATTTTTTTGTTTGCTATTTTTATTTTTTAAACCTATGTCTCGGTAAAGGTTCAGTTGGTCCTTTTTACCTCACCAAGATGTGAGCTTTCATAGAGGTTATATAAAATAAGCTGTTGAATCTAACTTAAAATTAACAATATATCTTATAAAACAATTAAATAACGTATACTTAAAATTATATTAGGGTTTCGTAAACTAAACAACAGTGCTCACAACCGAAAAAACTAACAACGGATGAAAATACTTTTGTTATGGATTTTCAAATATTGCCGTTTATCTTCCGATAGCGTGAACTTAAGAATCAGGGTTATGGCTGGTTATACATCTTTTACCCTCTACTTGCTGTTTACTTTTACCCCTCGACAAATATTGCTGTTAAAAAATGCCCAACTTTTCTTATTTTTAAGATATTGATGGTGCACCTTTTAAACCGCAGACCTTAAAACTCTGTTCATGCTCTGTATTGTATAATTGTGTTGTGCTTAGAATAAAGAATCCAAAACAGCAAGAAAAAAATCAAAATTCTGAGACTATGTACTATTTATCTTCTGGGCAACTCTCAAGAACATGATCTTGGTTAAAAAATAAAGAAACAAAATTTATATTATAATAATATTTTTGAAAAAATAATTTTTTTGCTTTTTTGGGTATTTTGAATCCTTTTTTGAAGGGATTACAAAGTGTAACCTCTGCACAAGAAATGTTTTCTATTTCCAGACTATAACCTGCCTAAAAAGGTACAGGGTAATTTTTGTGGCCAGCGTGAGGTTTTAGCGTGAGATTTTCAAATACTACCCAGCAGTAACCATTTGAAATTAAAACATAGAAAAATATAAAAAAAATAATCAAAATCGATTATTATAATTTTTGGGAAAGTTTTCCGCAAGAGCGGTGGCCGATGACCCATCGTTTGGCCATGGGGGAGCGCACAGCGCGCGCTGCCAATTTCTTGAAATAAACGAGCACACGATTTAGAAACAGAACAAATTCTACTAGACAACCGACGCTTTTGTTCCAATATGTCAATCTTACATTGATTATTACTGTATTAGTGTAATTTTTATTATTTTTTCACGGTCATTATGTTATTTTTCTCTTTTTTTCCTTCAGCGCGTGTTGAAAATGATCAATCATTGATTGAAATATATAAACTTATAATGTGACATTGGTGTAAACTTGATATATCGTTGTTTGAAAACATCTTAGGATTAGAATGCTTTTTTTTACAAATTATTATCCAAATATAAAAATAAATACCATATGTAAGACACCTGTGAGTATCTTACCATCAGTAATGCGGAACATCTAGGGCGTGAGTTGACTTCATGTCTGTCGTTTTCTTTTTTAATTGATACACTTATGACCAATATTATGGCGAGGCCATGTTACCCTCCAACTTTCATATATTATGCTATTGAATCATACTGAATACTGTCAAAATGTCATGTATTTGTTTTACATATAACTTCATAACGTCACTTGTATGTTATGAAGCTGGGTCAGAAAGACCCTGTTATCTAAAATAGTTTTTTGACATTTGTGCGATTTCTAGGTTGAGTTTTCTCTCTGACAACCTGAGAAAAATGCCTGACTACACGGCAACCACATGGTTTTTGTCAATATTTAGTATGGAGAGTTCTTTATAACATAGCCTTGTCATAACATTGGTCTGTTCTGTGGCAGAATCGGTCCATTAATATTGTGTTTATATAGTATTACAACAAATTTATGTATACACATATGTATATGTAATATGTATATGTATATATATACTTGTTTATAATATACTAAAATACCAAGTTTATTTTTAGACATTACCATGTAGTATACTATATGCTATTTTATACCCAAGTAATGAGGCTAGTATTCTTTTACTTGAACCACGTAGAATGTGATCTTATAAAGACTTTTTTTATAAATATTCGATTATTTTGGATTGTATTTATAATTACCAAAAATGCAATAACAGAGCACCCCAACCCAGTTTCTAAGGTTTATTTATAAAATTTCGTACGTTTTTCAAACGAGTTGTTATTTATTTATTGATATATTTATTCTCAAAGTTTTATTATTAAAATGAAGATTTTTTCAAAATTGCAACAATGCTGATTGAAATGCGAAAAGTCATCCACAAAAATTTTATCATATATTCAAACTTAGGCAAATAATTAATACATTTTGAAAATTGATATGTTTTTTTTATTAAAAAGTAGAATTCGTACTTTGCTGTACTTTTTAATTGGTCCCCTCAAATATCTTATTCTAGTAAATAATTATTTAAATATATCATCACTTTAGTAAAATTGTCATGAAAAATATATCAAACAGACATTCTAAGTATTACCAAAAATTTGCTGATGTTTTATAATGGAATAGAACCAGATATTTAGGAAAAAAAAGCAAAAAATGGTTTGCATTCTAAAAAAGCCCTAGGTAAAAAGTATCATAGAATAGCTCATATATCTCTAAAGTACTGATTGCTTGGTTCAACAACAAACAAAAAAAAATACTAATGTAAACTATTTCAATACTTTTGAGTACACCATGCTAAAACTTGACACAACTTCTAGAAAACCAGTTTTTAAGGTCATAGTATAAATTTTCAAATTCTATGTATTTTGGCTAACAAGAGACTTTCCAAAACACGCCTTTTGGTGGTGGAGATTGCGATAATATGCCCATGAATGAAAAAAATTTTGTCTACATTTTTAACTGCAAACAAAAATTTATCAGTCGAAATTATTATTTGTACAACCCATCTAGTCGTTTCTATTCTATGTGAACTGATTCTTACAA
>NW_020536847.1:0-21130 GCF_003426905.1 Ctenocephalides felis
TTGGAAGTTGTATTACGAGTGTGTACGAGAGTAAAATGTGTGTGCGAACGTGTTTGCGGAAAATACTGGAAACTGTATCGTCAGTCATTGGTGAGAGAACGGGATAGAGAGAGAATTTTGGTGGTTCCATATTACGAAGATTTTCTCAACGATCATGCGCAGTAGGAACATAGTAAAAAATTTATACATGTGCAAGACATCCATAATCAAATCCCAAAAATATGTGAATGAAGAGAAAATTATTAGGAAAAAAGTATAGATATTAAACAGAAAAACGATAATAGTTATGGAACGAGATAAAAGTTACATAAAAAATTATAACATAACATAGATATATGTATATATAAACGCAAAACAATAAATGTAATATATGTATACACATACACATACACATTAATACACAAAAGAATATGTAGAATACATAAAAGAAATGTTAGGATGTATTGCGCCATATTGAAAAAATTATTTGAAGCATCGCGGTAAATATTGCAAAGAGAAGCCGAATCAAATCGTTTGTTAATAGAAGGTAATATTTGTATGAAAATACTCTCAGCGAACTTCCTGCGTAAAATGTTAGATTCACGATGAATAACTCTTGGATTGGTGTGAAATTAAAGAATGTTTAAATTTGGAGACATGCTCGGTGATCATGGTTTTTTTTTGTTTTCTGTTCAAACTATTAAGTTCGTGTTGGCGCATTCTTTTTGAGAGAAATTGTGAAGTTTCTCCAACATAACAGCTTGAACAATCATTACAATCAATGACATATACGATGTTTGAAGTGCGGGAAATAGGGTAGGAGTTTTTAAATTAGTGTATAAGTCTGAGAGAGTGTGTCCAGTCGAACACACTAGCTTCAGACCAACGGATGAAAAAAGTTTTTTCCATGAGTGGAAAAGGCAGTCAATGTACGGTAATGAGATGAAGGAATTGAGAGATAGTGAATTTTCAGGAGGCTTCACAAGGTTTTGTGAAATGATACTATTTTGTTGTGATTGGAGGTAAATGAGGAAGCTGTACGGAATTTATTACGAAGAAAGGGTAATCTATTATTTATTACTGAGCGTAAAAGTTGTAGTTGTAGTGGTGGATAGGATTATTTTGAAGGGTAGAATATATCAAATTAATATTTTTTTCCCAATGATGGATGAGAAAGAAGGATGGCATGATCTAGTAAGTTGATGATGGATGCAATCTTGGTAGATTTGGGGTGATAGGAATGGTAGTTTAAATAGCGTCCAGACCAAGTGGATTTTTGATACCAACATGTAGTGATAGAGTTGTTATTTATGAAAAGAGTAATATCTAAAAAATTAATGGAGTTGTTAAATTGAGTCTCTAAGGTAAAACTAAGGTGTGAGTCAAAATTATTAAAAGAATTTAGGAAATTGGTTATGTTATAAGTAGGAATGCAAGTAGTTAAAATGTCGTCAACGTAACGTTTGTAAAAAAGAGGTACATATGACAAGGTATTAAGAGTAGAGTTCTCTAGGAACTGCATACAAAGTTCAGCAAGAGGGGCACTCAAACTGGAACCCATTGGGGTGCCAAATTTTTGTTTAAAAAAGGAGTCGTTGAACGAAAAATAAGTATTGGAAATAATGATTTAATACATTTCAGGAACAAGAAAAATTGAAATCTGTGTGTTTGCTGATATCAGCCCATTTATGGTCTATGGCAGAGAGGATAAGGTCAGGTGAAATGTTAGGAAGAAGAGGGAAACAACATCTAAACTTATAAAGGAAAAATCAGATGGTACA
This sequence comes from Ctenocephalides felis, assembly GCF_003426905.1. NCBI lineage: Eukaryota > Metazoa > Arthropoda > Insecta > Siphonaptera > Pulicidae > Ctenocephalides > Ctenocephalides felis. The sequence continues at coordinate 1,761 of NW_020536847.1, forward strand.
TTGAGGGAGTTAAGTTCGGGAATGAGTTCAAAAGAATTTTTGACAAAATGGGGAGAATTATGAGTGATATTGGACAAAATTGAACTAATAAATTTGGATAATTTGCAAAGAGGGGAATTTAAGTCAGCAACTATTGGTCGAAGGGGAAAGCCATCTTTGTGGATTTTGGGAAGACAATAAAGTTTTGGGGAAATGGGATTGTAAGTTTTTAATTGTAGAGAGAGAGGTTTGGGAATTTGTTTGTTTTCTATGAGTGAATCAATGAATTCAAAGTATTCCGATTTATAAGGTCGGTGGGATCTGAATTTATAGGCTCGTAAGTGTTTATATCAGCTAGGAGGGACATGGATTTGGAAATATAGTCATCTTTGTTCATGATAACCGTCATGTTACCCTTATCTGCCTGGTAACAACAATTTCTGGGTGTTGTTTGATAAAGGATTTGCAAAGGTGGATATCTTTGAGTAATTCTTTATGTTGATGATGAAAGTTAGAAATGTCAAATTTGAAAAATGAATTAAGTTGGTTGCAAAAAATAGATTTAATGCGGTTTTTTTCATTGATATCTTTTAAATTACGTAAACTATATTCTAAAGAGCTAAGTGTTTTTGACAAAATTAAACGATTTTTCTGTTGTGGAATGGAAAATTTGGGACCTAATGCTAAAATATTCAAAACATTGGATGGGATGTCTAAATCTGAAATGTTTTTTAACCCATTTATTGATGATATCAGGGTTTATATTTAATTTGGATTCGTTAGACTTTTCGAATAAAGGGTATTGAATTTTTAATGAAGGATTTTTTTTGACATATTAAAAGAATTATTGAATCTAGAGTTTTCGAAATCTAAAAAATTGTTAATGTCAATGTGATTATAATAGTGGAAAATAAGGATTGGATGTTGTAATTTAGAGATTTATTTATGTTATCAATAGAGGTAATGCAATGTTTGATTTCTAGATTCAGCAACATAAAGGAGAAAGAAAGAAAGCTTTATTTTTAAAATAATTGGAATTTAGATGATCAAAGTTTGTTAATTTGAAATCAAAAGATTTTGGTAGGAGTTTTTCTTTACGACAACGAAAGTAAAAAAAGTTCTTTTGTTGGTGACGATAGCCAGTTTTGAGAAAAGGTTTGAAATAGTTTTAAATAAAATGAGTTGGTAGGTCCATAGCAATGGAAAATGTACTCGAAAAAAGATGGAAAGAGTAAGGAATGCATGTGTGTAAAACTATTATGAAAATAATTGTTTGTAACGGTAAATTGACGAATTATTGAAATTATTATAATTCTGTGTGTAAGTTGGATATTGATAAGAGGAACGATTATTATGTCTTACCTTATTTGTATGGAGAGCACTATTCACATATATAGTATTGAAATTATGGTTATTTTGAAAATTCATGTTGTTTAAATTAAAAAAACACTTGTAAAAGTTCTTGAAAATGATCAAAATCTTGGATTTGTAACTTCAGTGTAGTATTGGTTATGAGTGTCCTAACAAGGAAGTCTTGATATGTAGGTTTCGTAAGAGTCTTAAAACTTGTAGAATATTTGAAAAACAGTGTCTTGAGAATGAACGAAAAAATCTTGAATATTTTATGTTGAAATTGTCCAATTTTTCAGCCCTTGGATTATATAAAGCGAGAGGTTTTTCTTCAGATGGTGTGAAATAATATAATAAAATTGTTTCTTGGGCATCCATCCAGTAATTAAAAAACAGTTTTAATGAAAAATGTTTTATTTATAGAGAACATACGTTTCGGGTCTGGATTTGACCCATCTTCAGTGCTACAATTAAATAATTCAGGGTTACAAATTAAAAAACAATATAAAAAAAATACATAATTAACAGACAAAAATAAGTAAAACAGTGTATATGAAAAGTATATATGAAAAACAACCATAAAATAAACAATGTAAAGAAACTCACCATACAAATAAACTTTGAAAAACAACACAAAAACACAAAATTGCACGAAAAATAAATAAAAGTGAAATAAAAAAATTGATGAAACGTCGAGTTATGAAAATTTTTAAAAAAATTGTAAAATTAAAATGAATGATATATTTTATTATAAAAAAAGTATTCCAAACGAACATGTTGTTAGTTTGGAAGTTGTATTACGAGTGTGTACGAGAGTAAAATGTGTGCGAACGTGTTTGCGGAAAATACTGGAAACTGTATCGTCATTGGTGAGAGAACGGGATAGAGAGAATTTTGGTGGTTCCATATACGAAGATTTTCTCAACGATCATGCGCAGTAGGAACATAGTAAAAATTTATACATGTGCAAGACATCCATAATCAAATCCCAAAAATATGTGAATGAAGAGAAAATTATTAGGAAAAAGTATAGATATAACAGAAAAAAACGATAATAGTTATGGAACGATAAAAGTTACATAAAAAATTATAACATAACATATATATGTATATATAAACGCAAAACAATAAATGTAATATATGTATACACATACACATACACATACATGCATACACAAAAGAATATGTAGAATACATAAAAGAAATGTTAGGATGTATTGCGCATATTGAAAAAATTATTTGAAGCATCGCGGTAAATATTGCAAAGAGAAGCCGAATCAAATCGTTTGTTAATAGAAGGTAATATTTGTATGAAAATACTCTCAGCGAACTTCCTGCGTAAAATGTTAGATTCACGATGAATAACTCTTGGATTGGTGAAATTAAAAGAATGTTTAAATTTGAGACATGCTCGGTGATCATGGTTTTATTTTGTTTTCTGTTCAAACTATTAAGTTCGTGTTGGCGCATTCTTTTTGAGAGAAATTGTGAAGTTTCTCCAACATAACAGCTTGAACAATCATTACAATCAATGACATATACGATGTTTGAAGTGCGGGAAATAGGGGTAGGAGTTTTTTAAATTAGTGTATAAGTCTGAGAGAGTGTGTCCAGTCGAACACACTAGCTTCAGACCAACGGATGAAAAAAGTTTTTTCCATGAGTGGAAAAGGCAGTCAATGTACGGTAATGAGATGAAGGAATTGAGAGATATGAATTTTCAGGAGGCTTCACAAGGTTGTGAAATGATACTATTTTGTTGTGATTGGGAGGTAAATGAGGAAGCTGTACGGAATTTATTACGAAGAAAGGGTATCTATTATTTATTACTGAGCGTAAAAGTGTGTAGTGGATAGGAATTATTTGAAGGGTAGAATTATCAAATTAATATTTTTTTCCAATGTGATGGATGAGAAAGAAGGATGGCATGATCTAGTAAGTTGATGATGGATGCAATCTAGATTTGGGTGATAGGAATGGTAGTTTAATAGCGTCCGGACCAAGTGGATTTTTGATACAACATGTAGTGATAGAGTTGTTATTTATTGAAAAGAGTAATATCTAAAAAATTAATGGAGTTGTTAATGAGTCTCAACGGTAAAACTAAGGTGTGAGTCAAAATTATTAAAAGAATTTAGAAAAGTGGTTATGTTATAAGTAGGAATGCAAGTAAAATGTCGTCAAGTACGTTTGTAAAAATAGGTACATATGACAAGGTATTAGAGTAGAGTTCTCTAGGAACTGCATTACAAAGTTCAGCAAGAGGGGCACTCAAACTGAACCCATTGGGGTGCCAAATTTTTGTTTAAAAAGGAGTCTGTGAACAAAAATAAGTATTGGAAATAATGAATTTAAACATTTCAGGAACAAGAAAATTGAAATTGTGTGTTGCTGATATCAGCCCATTATGTCTATGGCAGAGAGGATAAGGTTCAGGTGAAATGTTAGTGAAGAGGGAAACACATCTAACATTATAAAGGAAAAATTCAGATGGTACATTGAGGGGTTAAGTTAAAAAAAAAGAATGCGCCAACACGAACTTATAGTTTGAACAGAAAACAAAATAAAACCATGATCACCGAGCATGTCTCCAAATTTAAACATTCTTTAATTTCACCAATCCAAGAGTTATTCATCGTGAATCTAACATTTTACGCAGGAAAGTTCGCTGAGAGTATTTTCATACAAATATTACCTTCTATTAACAAACGATTTGATTCGGCTTCTCTTCTTTGCAATATTTACCGCGATGCTCTTCAAATAATTTTTTCAATATGCGCAATACATCCTAACATTTCTTTTATGTATTCTACATATTCTTTTGTGTATGCATGTATGTGTATGGTGTGGGTATACATATATTACATTTATTGTTTTGCGTTTATATATACATATATGTTATGTTATAATTTTTTATGTAACTTTTATCGTTCCATAACTATTATCGTTTTTCTGTTAATATCTATACTTTTTCCTAATAATTTTCTCTTCATTCACATATTTTGGGATTTGATTATGGATGTCTTGCACATGTATAATTTTTTACTATGTTCCTACTGCGCATGATCGTTGAGAAAATCTTCGTAATATGGAACCACCAAAATTCTCTCTATCCCGTTCTCTCACCAATGACGATACAGTTTCCAGTATTTTCCGCAAAACACGTTCGCACACATTTTACTCTCGTACACACTCGTAATACAACTTCCAAACTAACAACATGTTCGTTTGGAATAAGCTTTTTTATAATAAAATATATCATTTCATTTAATTTTACAATTTTTTTTAAAAAATTTTCATAATCGACGTTTCATCAATTTTTATTTCACTTTTATTTATTTTTCGTGCAATTTTGTGTTTTGTGTTGTTTTTCAAAGTTTATTTGTATGGTGAGTTTCTTTACATGTTTATTTATGGTTGTTTTTCATATATACTTTTCATATACACTGTTTTACTTATTTTTGTCTGTTAATTAGTATTTTTTTATATTGTTTTTAATTTGTAACCCTGAATTATTTAATTGTAGCACTGAAGATGGGTCAAATCCAGACCCGAAAACGTATGTTCTCTATAAATAAAAAAACATTTTTCATTAAAAATGTTTTTTAATTACTGGATGGATGCCAAGAAACAATTTTATTATATTATTTCACCATCTGAAGAAAACCTCTCGCTTTATATAATCCAAGGGCTGAAAAATTGGACAATTTCAACATAAAATATTCAAGATTTTTTCGTTCATTCTCAAGACACTGTTTTTCAAATATTCTACAAGTTTTAAGACTCTTACGAAACCTACATATCAAGACTTCCTTGTTAGGACACTCATAACCAATACTACACTGAAGTTACAAATCCAAGATTTTGATCATTTTCAAGAACTTTTACAGTGTTTTTTAATTTTAACAACATGAATTTCAAAATAACCATAATTTCAATACTATATATGTGAATAGTGCTCTCCATACAAATAAGGTAAGACATAATAATCGTTCCTCTTATCAATATCCAACTTACACACAGAATTATAATAATTTCAATAATTCGTCAATTTACCGTTACAACAATTATTTTCATAATAGTTTTACACAATGCATTCCTTACTCTTTTCCATCTTTTTTCGAGTACATTTTCCATTGCTATGGACCTACCAAACTCATTTTATTTAAAACTATTTCAAACCTTTTCTCAAAACTGGCTATCGTCACCAACAAAAGAACTTTTTTACTTCGTTGTCGTAAAGAAAAACTCCTACCAAAATCCTTTGATTTCAAATTAACAAACTTTGATCATCTAAATTCCAATTATTTTAAAAATAAAAAGCTTTCTTTCTCCTTTATGTTGCTGAATCTAGAAATCAAACATTGCATTACCTCTATTGATAACATAAATAAATCTCTAAATTACAACATCCAATCCTTATTTTCCACTATTAATAATCACATTGACATTAACAATTTTTTAGATTTCGAAAACTCTAGATTCAATAATTCTTTTAATATGTCAAAAAAATCCTTCATTAAAAAATTCAATACCCTTTATTCGAAAAAGTCTAACGAATCCAAATTAAATATAAACCCTGATATCATCAATAAATGGGTTAAAAACATTTCAGATTTAGACATCCCATCCAATGTTTTGAATATTTTAGCATTAGGTCCCAAATTTTCCATTCCACAACAGAAAAAATCGTTTAATTTTGTCAAAACACTTAGCTCTTTAGAATATAGTTTACGTAATTTAAAAGATATCAATGAAAAAAACCGCATTAAATCTATTTTTTGCAACCAACTTAATTCATTTTTCAAATTTGACATTTCTAACTTTCATCAACATAAAGAATTACTCAAAGATATCCACCTTTGCAAATCCTTTATCAAACAACACCCAGAAATTGTTGTTACCAGGGCAGATAAGGGTAACATGACGGTTATCATGAACAAAGATGACTATATTTCCAAATCCATGTCCCTCCTAGCTGATATAAACACTTACGAGCCTATAAATTCAGATCCCACCGACCTTATAAATCGGAATACTTTGAAATTCATTGATTCACTCATAGAAAACAAACAAATTCCCAAACCTCTCTCTCTACAATTAAAAACTTACAATCCCATTTCCCCAAAACTTTATTGTCTTCCCAAAATCCACAAAGATGGCTTTCCCCTTCGACCAATAGTTGCTGACTTAAATTCCCCTCTTTGCAAATTATCCAAATTTATTAGTTCAATTTTGTCCAATATCACTCATAATTCTCCCCATTTTGTCAAAAATTCTTTTGAACTCATTCCCGAACTTAACTCCCTCAATGTACCATCTGATTTTTCCTTTATAAGTTTAGATGTTGTTTCCCTCTTCACTAACATTTCACCTGACCTTATCCTCTCTGCCATAGACCATAAATGGGCTGATATCAGCAAACACACAGATTTCAATTTTTCTTGGTTCCTGAAATGTATTAAATTCATTATTTCCAATACTTATTTTTCGTTCAACGACTCCTTTTTTAAACAAAAATTTGCACCCCAATGGGTTCCAGTTTGAGTGCCCCTCTTGCTGAACTTTGTATGCAGTTCCTAGAGAACTCTACTCTTAATACCTTGTCATATGTACCTCTTTTTTACAAACGTTACGTTGACGACATTTTAACTTGCATTCCTACTTATAACATAACCAATTTCCTAAATTCTTTTAATAATTTTGACTCACACCTTAGTTTTACCTTAGAGACTCAATTTAACAACTCCATTAATTTTTTAGATATTACTCTTTTCATAATAACAACTCTATCTCTATCACTACATGTTGGTATCAAAAATCCACTTGGTCCGGACGCTATTTAAACTACCATTCCTATCACCCCAAATCTACCAAGATTGCATCCATCATCAACTTACTAGATCATGCCATCCTTCTTTCTCATCCATCACATTGGGAAAAAAATATTAATTTGATATATTCTACCCTTCAAAATAATTCCTATCCACTACAACTTTTACGCTCAGTAATAAATAATAGATTACCCTTTCTTCGTAATAAATTCCGTACAGCTTCCTCATTTACCTCCCAATCACAACAAAATAGTATCATTTCACAAAACCTTGTGAAGCCTCCTGAAAATTCACTATCTCTCAATTCCTTCATCTCATTACCGTACATTGACTGCCTTTTCCACTCATGGAAAAAACTTTTTTCATCCGTTGGTCTGAAGCTAGTGTGTTCGACTGGACACACTCTCTCAGACTTATACACTAATTTAAAAACTCCTACCCCTATTTCCCGCACTTCAACATCGTATATGTCATTGATTGTAATGATTGTTCAAGCTGTTATGTTGGAGAAACTTCACAATTTCTCTCAAAAAGAATGCGCCAACACGAACTTAATAGTTTGAACAGAAAACAAAATAAAACCATGATCACCGAGCATGTCTCCAAATTTAAACATTCTTTTAATTTCACCAATCCAAGAGTTATTCATCGTGAATCTAACATTTTACGCAGGAAGTTCGCTGAGAGTATTTTCATACAAATATTACTTCTATTAACAAACGATTTGATTCGGCTTCTCTTTGCAATATTTACCGCGATGCTTCAAATAATTTTTTCAATATGCGCAATACATCCTAACATTTCTTTTATGTATTCTACATATTCTTTTGTGTATGCATGTATGTGTATGTGTATGTGTATACATATATTACATTTATTGTTTTGCGTTTATATATACATATATATGTTATGTTATAATTTTTTATGTAACTTTTATCGTTCCATAACTATTATCGTTTTTCTGTTAATATCTATACTTTTTCCTAATAATTTTCTCTTCATTCACATATTTTTGGGATTTGATTATGGATGTCTTGCACATGTATAAATTTTTTACTATGTTCCTACTGCGCATGATCGTTGAGAAAATCTTCGTAATATGGAACCACCAAAATTCTCTCTATCCCGTTCTCTCACCAATGACGATACAGTTTCCAGTATTTTCCGCAAACACGTTCGCACACATTTTACTCTCGTACACACTCGTAATACAACTTCCAAACCAACAACATGTTCGTTTGGAATAAGCTTTTTTATAATAAAATATATCATTCATTTTAATTTTACAATTTTTTTAAAAATTCTCATAACTCGACGTTTCATCAATTTTTTATTTCACTTTTATTTATTTTTCGTGCAATTTTGTGTTTTTGTGTTGTTTTTCAAAGTTTATTTGTATGGTGAGTTTCTTTACATATGTTTATTTTATGGTTGTTTTTCATATATACTTTTCATATACACTGTTTTACTTATTTTTGTCTGTTAATTATGTATTTTTTTATATTGTTTTTAATTTGTAACCCTGAATTATTTAATTGTAGCACTGAAGATGGGTCAAATCCAGACCCGAAACGTATGTTCTCTATAAATAAAAACATTTTTCATTAAAACTGTTTTTTAATTACTGGATGGATGCCCAAGAAACAATTTTATTATATTATTTCACCATCTGAAGAAAAACCTCTCGCTTTATATATATATATATATATATATATATATATATATATGTCAGCATAGTTTTCAAGAAGTTCTGTTCCATCGGCGGTGTGCGGTGTCTATCTCTTAAGAATTTCGCATCTTTTCCTAAAGAAACAAAATCTATTATTGAAACGTTAAAATGTTACTCCTTTCCGTAATATTGAACTTGAGTGTCTTTATCTATATTTTCTACTTAAGGAGTGAATTGAAAGTTTCGGGCTGCTTTCAGATATTTATCGGCAACAGGGAAGCACTTTATCGATACTTCAAAAAGTTTTTCCGACAAACTAGTTATATAGATATATAGCGACGCGAGCGTTGAGCTTTTCCTAAGCTTTCGGCTAAAGAAAGCCGAGTGTCACGTCACAAGGACTAAACGTGTCGGAATTATATTTTTGTGACTTTTTTTATTCTAGAATATTGTATCTAAAAATAAACTCTAAAATATTTTTAACTTATACACATAAGGTTAATCAGTTGGTTAATGATATTTTATTTTTGTTTATGCCTTAAAGGTGAAGTCTTACATGCTTTTATTTGTTGGCGTTTCTAAGGTCATAATATAATTTTATAGTTTGTTATTTTTCATTGTAGGATTTATACCGATAGCGTTTGCATCAAAATTTAATAAATTGCAACGTGTTTCAAAACAGTAAATAATAGATGAAAAGACTAGACTAATTGATGATGAGAATACGTGATGTATAACTACGGTTTTTAGATTGTGATAGAGTGAAATAAAATTATTTTCAAGCTAATCGTCAGTGTCAGTTTTTATGAATTCTTTAAAAAATCATACTTTATGTAGTATGCGTTAGACCTTAGTTATGAGATAAAAAATATATGCATATTGCTTAAGAGCAGAGATTAGGAAAACAATTCTTTTCGCCTTGGCGCAAACATGTGACCATGCTCAACGTAGGTGTTGGTTTGTGAAAGAAACTAATAAGTATCACATTTGGAATATGTCTTCGTATATTTTAGACAATAGATTTTAGGAAAACACACAAAACCTACCTCTAAAGTTGCGATAGAAGATAAAGTAAACTAAAAAGTAATAAAAGATAAAATTCAGAGCGGTGGAGAAAACTTTGTATATTACGATTACAAAAAAGGCAACTGTATCGAACTTATATTTAAAACAATGATTACACGACACCAAACCTGGTAAAGTAAAAGAACTAGATTCGAGTAACGTATGCCGAAAAGTAATGCGAATAACTGACTGACGACTAACGCGGAAAAATAAATAAATGGAATTGTAAGCCCTAGGCTCAGGACACTGAAGCATTCAAGCAGAAGTTTAAAATATATGCATTTTGTAAACTATGCACCCAAGTGAAATAGGGGTAAAAATAATGTGGTTGTCTGACTCCATATATTGAACCATGAACTATTACCAGCACATACAAATCTTACATCTTTAATAACATGTAAATTGAAAAATAGGTAAAGTAGAACGCGACAAATATGGTTAACAATATTTGAATGTAGACAAAAATATATGTAAAACTGGCTATCACTTTAATTCTTTTAACGTTGGTCAAAAGAAAATCAGCAATGTTTGAAAATCCATAACAAAAGTATATTCTTTCGTTATTATTTGTTTTGAATGTGAGGAGTGTTGTTAAGTGTACGTGATCTTAATATAATTTTAAGTTTACAGTATAAATTATTTTATAAGATGTATTGGTAATTTTAAGTTAGATTCAACAGTTTTTTGTATAACATATATAAAAGATTACACCAGGGTTAAGGTGAAAAGGACCAACTCAACCTTTGGCAACATAACTTTGTCCTGGCAAAGGTGTAAACAATAAAAAATACCTAAGTTAAAAAAAATGATTCTGCCAGATATAAATTTAATAAATAGTTATTCCAACTATGCTGAAGAATATTTCTTACAAAATACTAGATCAAGGTTATTTACAGTGTTATCTCCATAACAAATGCACTCGTGAAGTTTATATTTTGCATTAATTGAATAATGTAGCTATTATTTTGTAAAATTCCCTATAAATTTTAAATCAGACATTGGACGTGTTTACCTGTTGGCCCTTTATGAGTTAAAATTGAAAGGTTACAAATTTCTGAAAAAACACCAAGAAAAAATACTTAAGTTGATCAGTTCGAAAAAATAGAAAGAATATCAATCAAATTCTTACTTTTTATAATTGAGAGTTTTTTTTTTATATGACATGTGATACCAAAAAAGATTTCAACTTAATTATTAATTGGAGAAAACAAAATGACAAATGAAACTTGTGATTGATATTTTCAGGATAAATAATCGGATAATCAATATTCAAAGCGTCATAGTAATTTAATGCATTACATTGCACATTTTACCTTTGTGAAAATTCTTTTACTTTATATAGGATGCGATAGAGTTGAGTTTGTCAGCTATCAAGTTAACTCGAAATGAACATTATTCTCTGGAGACTTGTTGCCGAGATTAGTACGAGTCCACGCGATTATTCGGACAGGACAATTAACGCGAATGACTCGCCCGACGAGCGGGACTAGCCTACGCATTGAGAAGAGTTTTCTACATTTAGATAAATGTTGTTTTATGTGATGCATATAAGAAACTACTTTTTACCTTTATTTGAATTGGTAAGACGATTACTATCAGATGAAAATCTGACATTATAGGTAAACTGTGTAAATAATTGAGTCATCTAATAAAAAAGTGCTCACTCGTGGATAAATGGCTAGAGCGACTGGTCCTGGGTTTAAAAGAATAAGATATCAAGCAATAGTGACATCGGTTTTCTCTCATACGTGAAAATATCTCATACCCGACATTCCTGGCATCAGTAAAATAATTGCCCTTTATAGAAATTGTAATAATTAGATTCATCATACAGAGATGAGACAACTGTTCGAGTTACCACCTGTGAAACCGACGTAGATTTGAATCAAATTAGCCCAACAGCTTCTAGCACTCCTAAGTTCTGCTTGCTGTTCAAGAACTAAAATGTTAATAATAATAATAAGAAAAAGAGGACGTGGTCGTGGCAAGAACTTGCTCTAGCAATCATTGGTTTCACGTTTGTTACCTCAGCTAGATTGGTAGCAAGGAGCAGTAATATCAGGTTCAAGACTTTAACTCAAATACCATATCGAGTAAAAATAGCCTTTTGGGTCATTGCTGCAGAAATAAATCAATAATACTAATTCGATATGCCTTAAATTACTATTAAAAAGTTATCAGATTGCTGCCTAAGAGACATCAGTTAAATTTTTGAAACTATTAGTCTTTATTACGAATTACAATCTACGTACTATTTAATGAAGTCAAAAAGATAAAAAGATAAAAAATACAGATAAAAAATATTTTAGTTCAGTATAAATTTTTTTTCAATTTTTATATTTGTACAAAATATAGATTGATTATTCCTCTACCCAATTAAGTAAAAATAAATCCATAACTGTTGTTCACTGTTTCACTATTGATCATTATTGAGAAAAAGTTGTAACGTTTACAAAGTGAAGAAGTTACGATGAGAAAACGATAATAATAGTGAGACTAATATAAATAAAATATATGATATCTCTTTTAATATAAATTTTATCGTAAATTAATTTTAACTACTAATAATATCGTATTACATATAGAAAATTTAGTGCATTTTGTAATACAATTTACCGAAACCGAAATTTTATGATAGTTCAATTTTATGTTACCAGTCAAAAAGTCCTGCGTCGGATGGCAGGATAGTAGCTATGACAATATTATGCAGGATGGTTTACATGACCAATCTTGACAAAACAATATTTTAATATAATTTACGTTTTTATTGAAAAACGAGTTAGATGGCCATCTAATATAGCATTATTTTATATTCACTACTATAGTTACAACTGTCCAGTTAAGGACATTTAGTAAATTTGTGGAATTTACAATTGTCAGCCGTCATAGGGACATTGTATACTATAGTGATATGTTAAAAAAATATCTGGTATAATATTTATATAGCCGCACTTTTTCTAGAAAATTATTAATTGTAAACTAATGAACAATTGTTATGAACTTATTAACTTTCCGTAGGGTAGTTATAGTTATGGTCCGAAAATCGAAAATGAAAATGTTTGCATATCTTCACGTTTTGAAGGTTTCTGAAAATTTTGGCATACGTTAGAAAAAAATGGATGTTTGTGTGTGTGTGTATATTTTCGGGCGCACGGATCAACCGATTTGAATGGTTCAAAAAACATTCGATTCCTATTGATAGGAAGGTGTTGATTAGTTTTTAAAGGCAGGTCTAGCCGTTACAGAGATACGGAGCAAAGAGTGCAGAAAATACAAATAGAGTTTTTGAGAGAACGGAGTATCCGATTTAGAGAAGAGGTGAAAAGGTTTTGGCAAGGGAAGATTTAGCCATTTAAAAGATCCTAAAAGTGCAAAAAATGTTAGTTTTTGACAGAACTAAGCATCAAATTTTTTTTATTCACATTATTTAACAGCATTCAGAACATATTGTTGTTCTATGGCTGTTTGGTTCAATATTAAGTCAAGTAGTGTAGTACTTGAGTATAAAAGTTGGCATGGTAGATAACCCTCCAATGAGGATTACTAGTCACTTAGAGATTTGCTGATGGTTTCTTTTTGAGTCTTCCGGGTTGAGAGTCCAACAGCAGCGGTTGTATGATAGAATTTACGTGGTTATGAAGCCGGGCAAAGTGGGATATGCTTCTTTTGCTGATCACTTCTTGTACTGTTTTCATATGGAAGTCATTATGCAGGATTTTATTAGATACATGCCAAGGCGCGCTTGTGATAACTCTTAAAATTTCTGATTGTTGTCTCTGTAAGGCCTTGATTCTGGTTTTGCTGGCGCACCCCCAGAGCTCGACTCCAAAGGTCCATACAGGTTTAATGGAAGATTTGTAAATAAGAACTTTGTTGTACAATGATGGCTTGGAGTGATGTCCTATCAGCTAATTGAGTGACCTGACTTTGCTTCGTAGCTCTTTTATTTTTTGGTTTATATGCTGTATCCAATTTAGTTTATGGTCCAAATGAATACCGAGGTATTTGATGTTGGAGGCCTTTGATATAGCCTTATTATTCATGCTGACAGGAGGGAATTTACCCGTGGCTTTCGAATGGCACGACTTGCTTTCATTAATTTTTACTCTTCATTTTTTGGACCAAAGTTCAATTAAGTCTAGATGTTGTTGGAGTATCTAAGCATCCGATTTGAATGATTCAAAGAACTTTTTTTGTTTTAACAAAATAATTACTTTCAATTTTTTAAATTTTTTTTCGAATTTTTTTTTGTATATCGAAAATAATCTAAATGTTAATTTTAATATATGACTAAAGTTCTAATATACTTCAAACAAATTATTTCAACTTTGCGATGTAGTATATATATATATATATATATATATATATATAAATTCTATTTGAAAACATTTAATATTCCTCGAACATGTCGTTACGGTACGGAAAGTTCCAGCAATTTGCCTTAAAGTACGATGCCATACACCTAGTTTTTTTTATATGATAGAGAAATAGTTGCAGCATCAGCTCATATTTGTTTTGTAAAAATATAATCAGTAGATCTCACGATATATTAATTAACCAAAACTGTTACAACATGCTCGTCTCTCCCCTATATGTATCTACATGTTTCCAACACATCCATACAATGCTGTATTATTCAATCCATTATCAATAACAGGCGAGTTAAATTGGGCTATATGTTTAATTCAATTATTATTTATTCTGCTTTTTAACTGCAGTGCGGTCCATCAATTCGAGACGCGACCAGGTCATGCGTCACGTGCGCGGTTAAGCGGTCGTGAAATAACGCGCGTTTAGATTGCGTTAGTTGCGCCGCCGCACGTTTCATGCGGCCGCCGTTTAATTAAAATCGTGAGACTTAACTGATAACGCGGCCGCTCATCCTTTTGTTTATGCCATGACAGCAACCGCTGCCGGAGAAAGCTATCTCTGGTGTCATAGGACAGGAATGAGTGACGGATTCTGCACAGTTTTTGTACTATTTTCACTTACAAATTACTATGGTTGTGATTGTGATAACCGTACGCGTAGCGGTGTGAGGTTTAGAGAAAAAGATATTTTCTAAATTATTAAATTCTTTAAATTATTATTATCACAACTAGTGGATCGTATGGCATCTAGCCTTAAGGCAAATTGCTGGAACTTTCCGTACCAAATATTAATATTTTTTAAAAAACGACTAACATTTTTGAAAAAAAATTACTTCGAAAAAATTAGATTTTTAAGAAACTAGAATTTGACAAAAAATTACTTTTTTTGAAAAAAAAATTTTTTTTTTGAGAAAAAAAATGTTTTCTTTATTTTGACATATTTTAGATATGCTGAACTTTTTTTCAAAGCAATCGTACTACTTTAACTGCATAGAGACGAAATATAAAGCGCGTAAGCGCCGCGTCGCTGTCTAATGGATAAACATTGGTACGGAACCCATAGGAATGTAAACAAAATCTATACTTATTATTAAAATCTCTATAAAATATCTGATAATTTGATGTGCATATGTCTAATGATCATTTTTTATTGCAAAATGGCCTTTTTTTACTTTTTTCGTTAGATCTCCGAAACCGCTATCTCTGCTTTCATGAAAATTTGATCAATTCTTCATCTTGTCAAGTAAAATGTTTTTTGAATTATTAAAATCGGTCGCTCCGTTCTCTTAAAAAGTCAGTTACCGTTTTTGGAACTTTTTGCCCCGTATCTTCGGAACTGCCAGACCTGTCTTCGCCAAAAACTAATCAGCTAAACTAATCGTCTCCTTATCAATATGAATCGAATGTTTTTTGAATTATTCAAATCGGTTGATCGGTGTTCCCGAAATCGTCGACGAAAATTTGTATCCGCACACACATACATTCATTTTTACTAAAGTATGCCAAAATGTTCAGAAACCTTTGAAACGTAAATTATATAAAAATTTTCATTTTCGATTTTTTGCATTTGTTATAGCTTGCCCTACGGTAAGTTAAAAACATCTAACGTCTAAACTAAAATTTTATGAAGTTCATTTACACTCTCTACTTTAGTTATATTATAAATTTATTTCATTTGATTCATAAAAAATGATTTATTGCGAAATAGTAAACTAGTGGTGCATGGTATTGTGCCTTAATTTAGAACTTTTCGTATCGTAATTTATAAACCTTAAACGCTTTAATTTATATTGAAAATTTAATAAAATTATATTTTTGAGAACTATGAATTTTTTGCAAAAACTGCGCTGCGTAGCTGTTCTAGAGATAAAATATCGAGTTCATTATTTTGTCAATATAAGTAAAATGTTTTTGAACAATTCAAGTCAGATATTCCTTAACCAATTTACTATTTTTGGCACTTTTTGCCCCGTAGCTTTAAAATGGTTGAACCTGCCTTGGCCAAAAACTAATCAGTGCATCTCCCAATCAACAAAAATCAAATGTTTTTTGAAACATTCGAATTGGTTAATCTGTGTTCCCAGAATAATCGACGAAAATTTGTATCAGTATATCAATTACGTTCCACACCTTCAACAATGTTCAAGCATACTTTATAAATTATGGCTAATCCAGAATATGTGCGGAAAAAATTCTTATTGTTTTTTGTTGTTTATGTAATATTAAGCAAGCCGATAATCTATAAATAAATAAATATATATATTTTATGTAAATTTTTATAGTTCTTTTGCTTTTGAGTTCGTACAGATCAACAATGTTTTATATAGTTCAATAAAACATGCATGCATACATAAGACTAATACATAAAATTTTGCGCAAGTAAGACAAGTAAAACTCCTCTTATAAATATTAGTATCCATCGGATTTTCCAGTGTTGAATTTTCCTGCACCATATTCACACTTTTTTGCGGAAAGCATTTCAAGTGTCGAAGCCGATTCGTACGGAATTCGCATTCGAGATATATTTGTCCTTTTGCCTCAAGAGTCAGATGAAAAAAGGTTTGTCGGGCTGGACTTCACACAGACAATCTCAATTTCAATTGGGGCTGCAAATAGACACATTGACATTGAAACAGAAACACGTGTTAATTGCTCTAAAGTGATATAATTACAATTACAAATGAAAATGTTGCAAAAATAAAGTCGATATATCTTCTATTATAAGCAAAATCAGACGTTATTGTTGTTAGACATAGTAATATTGATAATTTTTGTCAATATTAGTAATAAATAATAAATAGATTTTTATTAACTACTAAGTTCAACATTAGCAATACCTTTTTATTAACGAATAAAATAAAAAAAAAACAAAGTGATAAAAAATAACAAAATACACACTATAGAATATAGATAGATCTATAGATATAAGTGGTATCTTTCCTTAAGACGTGAACCTTCCAATATCTGTATTAGGGTAAGGCAGAGCACAAAGGTCCAATTTGAGAAAGAGCAATTATATTGGACAAACCAGACCAATTATGTTCTACCTCCAAAATATGTTCAGTAAAGCTCCCAGCTAATTCATCATTGTAGAAATGTGTTTCATTTGCTCTTTTTCAAAAATTTTTTACCAGGAAGTTTTTACACCTTAGTCGGGGTAAAATAGGACAGCGAGGGTGCAAATAAGTCTAATGTGTTATTTTTTTGTTTTGAAGAAATTATACAAATTAACAGCTACATTATTCAACCAATGCAATTTAATAAATTTATAAAAACATTTTTACAAGGATTCTATTGTAGAAAATCTTGATCTGGTATTTTGTCAGAAATATTCATCGGCAGAGTTCAGATAACTCTTTATTTAATTTAAAGAGATAAAGAGTTTGTTGGTCCTTATTACATCACGCGCGTGTAAGCTTTTATTTAGATTATATAAAAAATGTTGAATCTAAATTAAAATTAACTAAACATTTTATAAAACAATTAAATAACGCATACTTGAAAATTATATTAAGTTCTCGTAAACTAAACAATAGTGCTCACAACTAAAAAAAGCAACGGAAGAAAATACTTTTGTTGTGTATTTTCGAACATTTCCGTTCTTCTCTCGATAAGTCGTAAGAATCAAGTGTTTAATCAATTTAATTAAGAATCAACTTTACTTGTTTTTGAGATGTTTGTGCTATTTTTGAAGGCCCGTTATGACCTATCTAATGTAAAATAAAAATTGAAGACTAGTCCGTATACATTTATATTTAGTGATTTGTATATATAAGTACATTGGATTATATCAAATATTTTATTAGCGTGTAAGTTTGACCATCAGTCTAAGATCTTAAACCTAGCTCATTCATTTTATATATCAAGTTAATAATAATAATTGCAGACCGCATTAGTGTTAATAAAATAACTAGTTTAAAAATGTAGTATTTTTTTTAAAAACGTGAAACGCAGTCTTAAAGTAGAGTCTTAACAATACATACTGTTTCCAATTTTTGTGTGGACTGATCTTGAATGACTTGAATCATCGAGAAAATAGAAGAAAATTGAATGGAAATCATATTAAGCAAGGAGTATTTTTTGGTAAAATCAATTATCTCCATTGAGAAATCGTCATTGAATTATTAACAATAAAAATCATTATATGGAAAATAATCATCTTTAAACAGATTATCTATCTAGAAAATTTTTTACCAGATAGATCGATCGTCGATCTTCCGCATGCAGTTCTATGACTGAAAGTGCCGCCAATATGATATCTATATATTTACCGTTTGCGACGTATGTGTTTGGAGTGTTTTGAGGCGACTTGGGTGCTTTTCCCGTCCATGAATAATTCACAATCGAATCGCCTTTGGACCGCAACCGTCAACTCAGACATGAAATATAGTCCCGAGTATAAGTCGGCGTCCGAAAGCCTTCGACCGAATCTCTCTATGAAAGGCGAAAGCAGCTTTTGATAGAGTTATAATGTATATTAAGAGTATTTAAAAAGTATCCAAGAAATTTATAGACTTGTTTTTTTATGACTTGGATATGGCATGGAATATCTCCAATATTTTTCGATATTTTTAGGAATTTTTGAAATTTCTGTGTACTGAACCATCTCCAAATACTTGAAATGAAAATAAGAGAATTTCTTACAATTATCAATTTGCTATTGACATAGGGTAAAGCGGGGCTTAAAGATACGCAGTTAAAAAGTGGAAAAAACGAACAAGTTAAGTTAAATTTGTTTTAATAAAAAAATTTAAAAGTAGTTAGAAAAAGTTGTATAACCAGCCATTACTTTGACTCTTACGATGTTGCCTTAGGGAGATAAACTACAATGTTTGAATATCCATAACAAAAGTATTATCTTTCGTTCTTAGTTTCTTTGGTTGTGTATACTGTTGTTTAGTTTACGACACCTTACTATAATTTATTTAAATATACGTTACCTAATTATTTGAAAAGATATATTGTTACTTTAAGTTACAATCAACAGTTTTTTTATAAAAGCTAAACGCGGATTTAGTTAAAAGGACCAATGAACCTTCACCTTGCAAAGGTGTAAAAATAAATAACAAAGTAGATTATCTGAAAGAACAATTTTACAAGAGA
>NW_020536848.1:0-19235 GCF_003426905.1 Ctenocephalides felis
CTAAAAGAATTTTTTTAACACGTTATTACAAGAAAACGGCCCGGCCGATCTCTAAAAAACTGATCAGCACGATTCCCAACCAATATCTTTCGAACAGTTTTTGAATTTTCAAAATCGATCCAGAATTGCGGGCTAAAACGTGGACAAAAAAATTTTCACTTTTCTGCTATTTATAAGGAAACAGCTTGGCCGATAGTCGCACAAAAGTAACAAATAAAAAATCCTCATCGAGATACATCGAATGGCTTTTAAATTTTTTAAATCGGTTTAGCTGTTTTTGAGAAAACGTCGATTTACGGCAAAAAATCTGTTCACACACACACACATACTTTTTCCAAATTTGGTCTCATTCGATTCAGAAGGCTTGAAACGTCGAGAAAACATAAAATTAGCAAATCGGATTTTTTAATGAAAACATAAACTTCTCCTTCGGGAAGTTAAAAAACACAACATCATTAGTTTATACTCATATTTATTTATTTATTTTTATCACAAATTCAGTTATTAATAAGATAAATGTAATAAATATGCTTAAAATAAATAACAGTAAATATCGTGGTGGTGGTGTACTTCTTGCAGCAAAAAATATATAAAAATATGAACCTTTGAAATTGAACTTTATTTGTGAATCCCTCCCAATGATTGATATTGTTGGCTGCAAGTGCATCCTCAAGAATTCAAGCATATTAGTATTGATCGTTTACGTTCCACCTGAAACATTCCTTGATCTTGATTTTGAAACATTCCTTGATCAACTAGAATCTTATGTTTCAAACAAAAATATTTTAATTATTGGTGATTTTAATGTTCCTCTTTTTGATTAATTATCTCATAATCTTTCTAATGCAAAATGTAACATTATCTATAATTTTATTAACTTATCAGGTCTCAATCAATAATTCTATTTTCAATATCAGTAGCAGATTATTATATTTAGTGTTTTGTTCTTACCTTTTACCCAAAGACTCATCCTGCTTTTTATATTTCTGTATCCCTTACATCTCCTTTCCCCAAACCCTATACTTTGCAAATTAATAATAATAACTATCATTACGACTTCTACAAAGCAGATTATTCTAATCTTTACAGGGAAATTTTAAGTACATCGTGCAGTTCTTTGTATACATGTTCTTACATTAATGATGCATGTGATGTTTTTTACGCTACAATTTATAGCTTATTAGATAGATTTGATCCTAATACAAAAAAAATTGCTTCTAATGAATTTAAGCCTTGATTTAATTCTGTTATTATTATGAACCTGCGTATGAAAAAATATATAATAAATACAAGTTAACAAATATCACTTTCTGAATTATGAAAATTTTAACTTGTACAGAAAAGTAACAAAAACACTTATTAAAGATGCCTGTGATTCATATATTGTTGACGTTGAGAATTCTCTATCGCTTAATCCAAAATATTTCTGGTCTTTTTGCGTCATAAGACTGCTTCTAATATTTTTCCTAATAGATTATGCTATCTAGAAAAATATTATGATTCTCCTGATGCTGTTGTTGATGCATTCAATTCTTAATTTATTAGCGTTTATCAGCCTAAACTTGACATGTTCATTTTATTTGATAATAATGATACAAAGATTATAGATATAGGTGAAATTGATTCTAGTACTGTGCAGCTTGCAATAGCAAGTTTAACTGAAGAACATTCTGATTCAATAGTATTTCATCTTTCCCTATACGTGACTGCTGATCTGCTCCATCCGATCCACTTAAATTTTTATTTAATCTATCATTGTCTACAAACACTTTCATCAAATTGTTGGAAAATTGCACGATCTGTACCAACTTTTAAACTAACTGGTATTGGTATTTTGCATTGAGGCAAGTTACACGGACTTCCCGATCTGTGTAATTAATCGACTTATTCAACAAAAAATAAATTAATTTATGAGTAATCAAAAGTATTCCAAGTGGATTTATTACATATAATTGAAAACGAACGAACATGTTAATTAGGAGTATTTTCTAAAAGCAAATTTTCAATAATCGACAATTTTTATATTTGAACCAGTTTTCGTAGGACTTTAATGGATTAGTATGTTCATTAAGACCAAGTACTCTGTTGTTATACCAAGTAAATCGTCTGATTTTAATTTTAACAAACGTCAAAAAGTACTCATTTTCTCAAATTTTGATGAATTTTTAAAATTAAACAAGTTGTCGTAAGGCCGTAATATTTCAGTAAGTTGTATAAGACCATGGTTTATATCGCTGAAAAAAGTTCCATAAAAATCGGCTTAAATTCTTTTTTCAACAGTTAATTACAAGAAAACGGCTCGATAGATTTTCACCTAAAACTAATCAGTATCATTCACAACTAATATCTTTCGAACAGTTTTTGATTTTTTAAAATCGATTCGGTATTTTTTAAAATAGATGTGGATGAAAAGTTTAATACTTTTTTTTCAAATTACAAAAAAACGGCCCGGCAGATCGTCTCACAAAACTGACAGATTGAGATACATCAAATGGCTTTTAAATTTCAGAAATCGGTTTAGGCGTTTTTGAGAAAACATCGATCAAAGGTCTAATTTTGACAAATGCCAAAAAAACTATACTGATTTTTGCAAATTTTGAAGAATTTTTAAAATTAAACGACTTGTCGTAGAGCCGTAATATTTTAGTATAATCTATAAGACTAAAAACTAATCAGCACGATTCCCAACCAATATCTTTCGAACGGTTTTTGAATTTTCAAAATCGATTCAGAATTGCGGGCTGAAACGTGGACAATTTTTTTTTATTTTTCTGCTATTTATAAGGAAACGGCTTGGCCGATCGTCGCACAAAACTTACAAACAATAATCCTCATCGAGGTACATTGATGAAAACATAAGCTTCTCCTTAGGGAAGTTAACATGGTGATACATCAAATATTACTAATTATAGACCGATATCACTATTATCAAACTTTCCTAAGTATTTGAAAAAATTATCTATAGAGAACTAATTCCATCTGTTATAGAGAACGAATTTCATCTTTAATTTCTACTAATCAACATGGATTCATGCCTGCTCGTTCTACAATTACAAATCTAATTTGTATTGTAGCTGAGAATCTTGACACTAATGGACAAGTTGATATTATTTACACTGACTTCAGTACAGTTTTTGACAAAATTGATAATAACATTCTTCTTACTAAATTATCTAAGAGTAGTCTTAATTTTTCACTTATTTATTTTTTTAAGAGTTATCTTCATAATCGAAATCAATTTGTCTATCTAAATGGATTCTTGAGCAATATTAAGAGGCCAAAGGGAGTAATACTTAATACTTAATCCACTACTATTTATTATTTATATTAATGACATACCTGAAATTGTTAGCTGTCGATATTTATTGTTTGCAGATGATCTCATCTCAAACTATATCTCAAAATTTCAACTCTTGGTGTGTCTATAACAAACTAGATTTAAATATCTCAAAGTGCAAGATTCTTAGTTTTCTACATAAGCGCGTTCCAATACATTTTGAATATAAAATCTTTAACATCTGCATTGATAGATGTAATAAAATATCAGGATTAGGAGTTTTATTTTAAAATAATTAAAAATTTGCAGATGAGTTGTTAATAATGCAACGTCTTTATTTACTGCGGTATTTTCCAATATTTCAAGAGGAGTTTGTGGCATTTGTACTCATATCAAATTCAATTTTATCCCCGAATTCAAATTATTTTCCTGATTGTACTGTACGTGTAAAAAATATGGAAGTTAAAAGCAAAATTAATGGATTCTTGCTTAACTATAGATAAAACACTCTAGTGTAATTTTGTGTAATTATTGATTGATTTCTATCAAAAATAACACAAACATACGACAATAACATGTCTCTTGACTCATCAAGGGCCTAGATGAATATTTAGAAAGGCGTTTTCTACATGTTTATTTATAATCTCAATAGTTGTTAAAAATTAATATATTATATGAACAATTATTAATTCATCTGTACTTATCATATCTAAAATAAATATATCCCAATACGGGCCATCGTAAGCCATTTATCGCAAAAAACATGAACATTGTCTTTGGCAACCAGATCTCGGGTTAGCCCATTAGGATACGCAAAATAGGTGCAGAGTGTTTGTGCGTGGCCGAGTGGTTAAATAATATTCAACAATATTCATGTGGCGAGATTAGCTCAAGTGTAGCGTTCCCGATTCACATGCTGGAGGTTCCGAGTTCGAATCTCCGGCAAGAATTTGAAAAATATTAACTAGTTAAGTTAATAATAATACAATTATGAATTGTACTAAATAAAAAGATATGTATGCAGTGCTGGATTTACAGTAGGGGCAATCGGGGCTACTGCCCAGGGCGGCAAATTTTGGGGGGCGGCAAAATTTGGATAGTGAGAAAAAAATTCTATACAATATAATCAACTTTTTTTAACATTTTTTATTTCAAGAAATATAATTAACAAAACATAATACGATTGCAATGCAAAATTTGGGTTCAAATAACCGATTATTATATTAAAATTTATTATTTTGCCTTGTCTCCCTCTTCGAACATAAATTATCAAATTGGTTAATAAGTTATCAAATTTGGCAATTTGGCTAATATAAAGATCCGTAAACAAGCTGAAAGGTTAAGAAAAATATGTTCTTCAGTTCTCGAGCCCTCTTAAAATGACGTATTTGTGCACTTCCAAGCTTATAGCGTCGAAAAAAAATTTAAACTAGTGACTCATGGCATTGTGCCTTAAGACCAATTACTGAAACATCCCGTACTGGAAATTACATTTTATAAAGAGCTTTAAATTTTATTGAAAAATGAAAAAAAAAGACTTCTAAAACACATTTTTTGTATTTTGAAATTTTTCGAAAATTATGAACTTTTTGCAAAGCAATCGCGCTGCGTAGCTGTTTCAGAGAAGAAATATCGAAACTCAATTACCATTTTTCGTAATTGCCTGTACCAAAAGCTAATCAGCACGTCTCCCCATCAATACAAATCTAATATTTTTTAATTATTCAAGTCGATTTCGAGAACACGGATCAACCGATTCATGATTCAATTCCTATTGATAAGGAGACGTGCTGATTAGTTATTGGTCAAGGCAGGTCCAACTGTTTTGAAGATACGGGCCAAAATGCCAAATATGACAATTCAGTTTTTAAGAAAGCGTCCAATAACATTCAAGAAAATTTATAGAATAAATAACTGCTTAAATTTGTGGGGTGCAGGTTTAGTGGTTTCGATGATCCAATAAAAAAATTTGAAAAAGAAACATTTGGCGGACAAAAGTGATCATAAGACATATGCGCATTAAATTATCAGATATTTTAAAGATATTATAATAATAAGTATAAATTTTGTTTACATTTATATAAGTTCTGTAACATTGTTTATCCGTTAGATTGTGACGCGGCGCTTACGCGCTTCTATATTTTGTCCCTCGCAGCTGAAGTAGCGCGATTGCTTTAAAAAACGTTCGAAAGTTCGTAAAATTTCAGGGATGGGGCGGCATTTTTGTCAGTGCCCCGGGGCGCCAAATTTCTAAATCCGGCCCTGTATGTATGTAAAATCAAAATGTATAAAAATTAAAAAATTAGAATGAAAAATGAATTGAAGTAAGAAGAATTTAGAAAAGAAATGAGAAGTATAGAAGAAGAAGAAATATGTGGTTAGAAGATGAAATGAGAAGAGTAAAAAATAGAAGAATGAAGATAAGTTAAGAAAGTATATTAAAAGTATAGTCTTATATAAAGAAGATAGTATAAAATTGAAGATTGTATAGGATTTATGATTGTATAGAATAATATAGGTGGCTAAATGCTCGAGTAAGCGCGAGGCCAATAAAAAAAAACAATATTCATTTAAAACACCATATCGAAATTAACTGAAAATGATCTGTCAAAACCATTTGACACTTGACGTATGAGCCGCAGTCGATTGTTTCATTTTGAACTGCTGCGCTTCCACAAAAAGTTTTATATTAAAAATGTAAATATTCTTGTGGTTTTGAAATAATATTTCACCTTTTCCTCAACCTCTGGATTAGAACAAATATTTTAAAACTAAAACTGGCCAAATCCCTTCAGCCGTTTCAGAGCCTTACCATACCTAACATAATACCGAGTTTCATTTTTATATATAAAACTAGCTGACCCGGCAAACGTTGTTTTGCTAAGTAAGGTATTTCTAAACAAGTTATGGAGTATAAAAAAAATTGATACTTTATTTTAGTTGTGTAAGTTTGTATTATTTGAATGAGGTATTATAAAAGCAATAAACCGCAAAGTCTACTGCTACAATATTATAAAATTTATATTAACAATATTAATTTGTCCATCTTTTGTTAATACTATCAAACTGGTTGTTTTATACTCTTTCTATGGAAAACATGGTATAATCCAATCCAAGTGTTTCGACTTATATATTCATTACAAACTCCAGTTAATCGAATATTGATTACGTTCCAAGTTTTCCAGATTTCTTTTAAATCTGGATTTTATGTATAATTATAGATAAGTAGGTAAGTAAGTATTATTTAGTCTATACAAAATTTTCAAATTTCTGCGAGGAGAGGTAGAAAATAAATTAAATATTTTTTCTTTGATCTGATTTATAAAAAGTTCTAAGTAAAAGTAAAAGTTCTAAGTGAAAGTAAATTTAATAGAAATTATATATGTAGGGTAGGGCGGGGTACAATGGTCTAATTAGACTTTGAGCAAATATAAATTATATTGTGGAATCTTAATCAATTATAACACTACAAATACCACATATCAAACGAAAAATTATCTGACAATGTTTAGTAAAACTGGCAGCTACTTTATCATTGTTGAAAAGTATTTTTTTGCTGTTTTTCAAAAATTTGTTGTCTAATCCTCTTTACCTTATTGACGGGGTAACTTAGGCGGTCAGGTGGCAAACAGATTCAATATCTTATTTTGAATTTAAAAGTATTTTTCAAAATAATTACATTATTCAACTAATGCAAAATTTAAGTGTGATTGGTGCATTTTTTACACATTTAACACTATGTATTTTGTCAGAAATAAATTTGCACAGAGTTGAAATAATTATTCATATAATTTATATTTTCTAAAATTGCTTTATTTAACATAATTTACTTGGTTAATTACTATTTTCCATTTTTACACCTTTGTGAAGGGTAATGTTCAACTTTTATATAACCACTTTAAAACCTTACCCCGCTCAGGTGCGATCTTTTAAAGTTGTTATATAAAAAAACTGTTGAACCAGCTCACAAGCCAAAAAACTAACAACGAATGAAAATACTTTTATTATGAATTTTCAAAGATTATCGTTTATCTCTTGAGAGCAAAGTCATAAAAATGAATTGTAGCTGGTTATACATCTTGTTCCCTCTACTTTCAAATAATGTTGAACAATTTTTAACTTTACTGGTTTTTGAGATATTGATTGCATGAATATCGGTGGACCTTATTGAACCCGGACCTTTATATATATATATATATATATATATATATATATATATATATATATATATCTATATATATATATAAATCTCGTGTCACGATGTTGGTTCGCGATGGACGCCGAAACTACTGCACCGATTTTAAATTATATTGGCTCATCGTGCGCATATATATCCAACTTAGGTTATAGGAAATTTTGAAAAGTAAATTTAAAATATAAATATATAATTTTTATAAATTTCTAAAAATTTTGACAGAAAATGACCAAAAAAAACAAAACACTAAAATGAAAAATATCAAAATTTAAGGAAATTTTGATATATAATTTTTGAAAAAAAAATTGACATTTCAAAAAATAAAATTCAAAACATGTACATATATAGAAATATCCAACATTTAAATCTAAATTTGATGAAATACTATATTCAAAATCACTGTTTATAGTTTTAAATCTAATTAAAAATCAATGCTTAAAAATTTAAATGTGTGATGTGAAAAAAGACATGTAAAAAAATAAATGTGATTTGTCAATATTTATGAAAATAATTATATAAATAGATTTACGATTTAGATTTAATTGATTAGCTTACCAAATTACTTCGGAAACCAAAACTTCATCAAAACATTATAGATCAGAGTTCACAATAAAAAAGCGGAATATTGAATTTAAAATTAATCATAAACAAAATTTTGACATTTCACAAAAAATGTTTAACGACTTACTTCAATTAGAAGCAAATAAATTAATTATTCCAAGTTATGTTATAGGCAATATTGCCAAGCAAATTATAGATACAAAACATTATTGTAAAATAGATATTATCATATTATATTAATTTTGGACCAAGAAGGAAATATTTTGACATTTATAAATTTAGTGCTTATTGGATATATGAAATTGACATTCAATATTTTTCAATTAAATGAAAATGTAAAAAATCAAATACTTATATAAAAAATTGTATATTTAGATAAAGATACTGCGTTGATTTAGACTAAAATTTAATTTATTCTTTAATTTAAAAAAAGAATTGACATAAACATAATTAAAATAAACAAAACACTATGATGCGTTGGAATTATTTATCGGAGTATAAAGAAATTTGTGTAATTAAAATATAATATTATTATTAATGTATCAGTTAAGATATATTTTGATTGTCATCGCAAATGTTAATCTTACAGGAAAATGTAACCTCTTAAATGGATTAGTACAATCTGAGGGTATCTTTGGAATCTGACAAAAACAAACTAGACAAACTAAATATTATATCATATTATATTAAATTTTGACCGAAAAGAAAATATTTTGATAATTATAATTAATTTGAAATAAAATGCAAATGTCAAAAATCAGATCTTTATGTAAAAAAATATTTATTTCCACAATATTCCTGTATTGATTTAGCCAAACTTATGAATTTAACAATTATATAATCATTCATTTATGACCTAAAATGATTATTAATTTATTAACAAATAAATAATATTTGAAAGAAAATTTTATTGACGTAATATGACATGACAAAAGTATAATAAACAAAAAACTATGATGCGAGTGAATTAATTTTTGAAGTATGAAATGTCAAATAATTTTGAGAATTGTAACAAATTTTTGTCAAAGAATCAGAGTCCAAATCTATTAAATATGATTTTTGGCACTTCTATTCATTTTTTATAAATTTAGGCATATTTTTTATGACAAAACGACGTTTGCCGGGTTGGCTAGTATATATATATATATATATATATATATATATATATATCTATATATATAAAAGAGGAACGCCTTATGTGCTACCACTTATAACTCACGAACGGCTGGACCGATTTAGATGAAAATTGGCAGGGAGGTAGTTTAGAGCCAGGAGAAGGACATAGTATACTTTTTCCCTTTATTTCATTCTAATTCAAAATTAATTATTTTTAAACTATCCATTTAGTTTATTGAATCTATGATTCTAGTAATGATTTTATCGATGACATTTACTTTCAATTGTCAACTGTCATTCGGTGTTTCTGTTTTGATACAAATATATTAATATGCTTTTTTTAATCACTACTTTTGGAAAATTATTACATGAATAATATAAATTTTTTAATCACCACGGAAAATTATTACGAAGTGGCAAGTAAATTAATTCTTAATAATAGCAAGCGATTCCAGATGGACGATGGGGAAATTTATATCTTGAAAATGAGAATCTAATTATTTATGTAGTTAGGTATTTATGTATATTTGTTTATACGTATTTAAATAGATAATTTGAGGTGTTTATATTATATATCAGCAATAAGTATAATCATCAACAAATTAATAAAAAAAATATTCTGAAATATAGTTTCTTGACATAACCTCAAAATTTGTAATAAAAATGTAAATAGTTATACATTAATTGTTGTTAATTTGTAATTTCTTTATACATATCTTATAAAATGTTTCAGGTGTTTACAACTAATTGGCATATATATATTATCAGCAAATGTGCTTTGATTCGACAATAAAAAGGTCTAATTGAAGTAATCGACTACCTTAAGTAAACTATAGTGATAGAATATTAGTTTTTGGTTCTCATATATTATAACCCAGCTATAAACCTCACGGAGCCCCAAACCTTTCCAGCGAATGCAAAATTGTCGAATTCGGTTTGTGCATTCTGGAGTTATATCGTCAGAACTTATAACTCAAGAAGGCTGAACCGATTTAACTGAAAATTGGCTTTGGTAAAGTTGGTAAAAGTTGGTTCAGAGCCAGGAGAAGGACATAGGATACCTTTTATCCTGTTCGACTTGGAATAACAATAAGCAAATGACAGCTATGTAATCACGCATGGATGACAATTCAATATTTGTAAGGAATTAATAATAAAATTATTTATTTTAAATAAATAATTAACAATTATAATATAATGATAGTGCCATTGCCCATTCGTATAAACAGTGAAGCGAACTATGTATAACTCAGTATGGTTGACAAATCATATTTTTCTCAAACACAATGCTCTGAAAGAACTTATTTGTATAATTATGTACTCATTGGTATTTATAAAACCTTTTCTAGATTATTCAGATTTAGAACCTAAATTTGGAATTGATCAAAGGAACATTTTGTCGAATAGCTTATTTCCAGTTATAATTTTCTGAATTTATTCAAGAATGGATAGTAATATATGAAGATCCACGACCGAAGTGTCAAAAACCAGTAAAGCTAAGCATTGTTTAACAGCAGTATTTGAGTGTAAAGGGAAAAATATGTATAATCAGCTATAACCTTGATTCTTATGACTTTGGTATTGGGAGATAAATGGTAATCTTTGAAAATCCATAGTAAAAGTATTTTCTTCCATTGGTAGTTTTCTAGCAATTAGTTGAAAATGTAATTATTTTGTAAAATACCTTTGAAATTAAAATATGACATTAGACCTGCTTGCCATCTGGCCGTTCCAAGTTACCCCGTTATAGGGTAAAAAGGTCTAGATACATTTTTTTTTAAAGACAGCAAAAAAGCACGTTTTTACAATGATGAAGTAGCTGGTAGTTTTACTGAACGTAGTCAGATAATTGTTCATTTGAAATGTGTCATTTGTTGTGATGTAATTGGTTTGATTTTCATAATAAAATTTATATTTGCTTAAAGTCAAATTGGACCTTTGTGCCTTGCCCTGTTCTACATATATACTTTTTATTAAATTTACTTTTATTCATCGAATATTACTAGAAACTTTTCAAAAAGCAGGTCAAAAAAGAGATACCTAAATCATTTTGTATCTCTAAATATAATATAAACAAACCATCTCATCATAGAATATTTTTTCTCCTAACGACATCTATTTTTCAACTGGACCCTAATCCTTTTTTTCCTATCTGATTGAGTGACTTTACAATTTCAAGTGGTTTTCAAGTAGGAGAGAATACGAATACCGAAGACAGTGGTATTAAAAGAGCAACGTGCAGTGAACGACTTGTAATGAAAAACACAACATGCTAATTTAGATTTCCATATTTTAAAAATTTTTTAATTATAACACACTGATGATGAGACAAACCTAGTCTCGAAACGTTTGTGAAAATTATTATTTAATAAATTAGTGCAAAAAGAGTGTTGTTTGTTCATATTTCCAAATTAATATATATATATATATATATATATATATATATATATATATATATTGAATGGTAGAGTCTTGGATTTGTGTATATTTTGTAGTGTTTCGAACAAGAATCCAAAAATAATACAAAATAAAAAAACAAGAAAAGTTTTTAATAAACACCCTAACATGAAAAAAACACACACATACAATCTCACAGTTCTCGTTTCAAGTGTTTACACGTGTTACATATGAATCCATCAAATACAGTTTAGTTCGCTTCCAAAAGCCAATAGTATAACTTCGAATACAATATTATTTGTTTTCAAATAATAATTTTAAAAAGACAACACTTTTAGTAATTTTGATTTACAAAAGTTAACTATTCGGCGGAAAAATAACTCACAAATTCATTTTTTGTCAAAAATCTTGTTTAGTGAAAAAGTGCTAACGTATATTCAAACATACAGGTAATTAATTCAATTTTATCATTAATCCTTTCTTAAAAAATTTTTCCATAACTTTCAAAAAATTTCTATCATTTTTAATATCCTGTTCTGATAATCCACTCATTTATTTTTATCATTTTCATTTTGATCATATTATCATATTTCTGTACATTATTATTTGTTACAATTAATTTATTATTTAAGAAAAATCTATTTTCTATTCTTAAACATATTGTTTGCTTAAATCTTATCAAGATCATGTTTCTTGACAGATGTCCTGAAGATGGAACGTACCTAGTTCCGAAACGTTGACAGTAAACAAATAATTAAATAAAGAAATTGTTTATTAAAAACTTTTCTTGTTTTTTTATTTTGTATTATTTTTGGATTCTTGTTCGAAACACTACAAAATATATATATATATATATATATATATATATATATATATACATTCTTCGATAAATTGATTGCAAATTTTGGCAGTGTATTTATCAAAATTAGTGGAAAATAACCATTAGTAGGTAAATTATATTTTACATTGCATTATCAAATCGTTTAATTAATATTCCAGAGCTGAAGTTTTTCACTTTTTTCAATTTTTGAGTAATTTAATGGAGTATGAACAATGTCTGACTGTGCATAAAACGTATATTTCTTGACATATGATTTGGAAGAAATTTCTTCCAAATTAAAGGACATTTGTCAAGCCGTATAAACAGGGCCGGTCCTGGGGTCCTTAGCGCCTGCATGCAACTTTTTTTTAGCGCCCCCCCCCCATTAATTTTAACCGTTTTAACAGTTTAACATTAAAATTATATAAATATTTACATATCTTTTAAAAATTAATTTTTAATTATTCTGTATTTAGTACACAAAAATTAGGTATAATCTAAAAGCGTATACATATATTGATTTTAAATTTATTTAGAAAATCGAAGCGATTCGCGGGTTGATTATAATCAAATATTTATAAATTTTTAATTGTTTTTAAGATATGTGCAATATTAATATTTGGGTTCTAAAACATTTTAATTATTTATTATGCGATTTATTCTATTGAGCAAATCATGCCAAGAGAGCTAAAAAAACAAGCTTTTTATTGTCAATCATAACACTCGTATTTCATGTTGAATTCTT
The DNA here is from genome assembly GCF_003426905.1 of Ctenocephalides felis. Classification (NCBI taxonomy): domain Eukaryota; kingdom Metazoa; phylum Arthropoda; class Insecta; order Siphonaptera; family Pulicidae; genus Ctenocephalides; species Ctenocephalides felis. Next base: position 13,112 of record NW_020536848.1, read on the forward strand.
CAAATTTTAATTTAATTTAATTTTTCATCATCTACAATAACCAAAATTGCGTCGTAAACTTCTCCTTATATTGATATTGTAAGAGCCGAATTGTATTTATCCTTGCCCTTCCGTCATATTTAGAGTATCACTTTGATGTTTTAAAGTTAAATTTTTAACGTATTTTAGAAGTATTGTCCAAAAATCAGTAAAAAAATGCAAACAAATTACACTTTTTTTAACCATATTGAGAAAAAAACTTATTATGTTTGATATGTATTATTTCTGCATAGTTAATAATTATTAGACACCACTAGGTATAAAAAAGCCTTACGATTTTTATTCCAAAGTAATTTTGCTTCCATTTTTCATATTTGTTCCATTTCCATAACCACGCATATCTTCAACATTCAAAATTCATCAGAAGCGAAACATTTGCAACAAAAGCAAAAGTTACAATTTAATTTTTCGGAATAAACATGCCATTTTCTAAGCACTGACTCCCCATTTTATTATCCCGATTATAATTTGTTATTATTTTTTAAAAAGTTCCGTTTCAACTAAATCAGCTCGTAATTGTTCGTCAATAATGCCCAATAATTAATCTAATCTTCCGTAGGTTTGGGCTTACGGGATTGAACACTAGATAATTTCTTTTTCGATTCCACGGTAATTTCAAACAAAGAAAACATTAAATAAGTAGATTAAGCAATAAACAGAGCTGTTATTTACTTATTTGCAGAGTTATTAATGGATTAATTGTTTCTACTAATATCACATTGCAAAATAAATATGCTTTTTGTGTCTCCGTATCCCTAGTTAACACTATTCCTACCGACATTTCATGTTTGCTATTTCTACCGCGACCGGTCAAATGACCGGTCATGCAAAATCGGTATTTTTCGGTATTGAATGAAGAGTTAATGCTAGTTTAAGAGTTTATAAATACAAATACAATATTGTTCTTTAATTTTAGAATGCGAAATCTTCATTTTATACTGTTTTATCCAATTTTTCACGATTTTTTTTTTAGAGTGTATTTTCTGCACACGCATTTTTTACGTTTTTGGCTGATTTTGTTTGCCCTATCATCTTTCTAAAGCATTATCTGAAACATTTTCTTTTAGGGAATCTGTTTTCTACTTGTACTTAGTTGATTTTTTCTGAATTCTTGTTGCAACTATATACGGCAAGTAAATTGGAATAGAAAGTTCCAGCCTTGTACATTGTCTTCCCGTAATTTCTTTATGTGACAACAATGGATTTATCCTGAATAAATCCAAAATAATGTGAATCCTTGATGAATTCTCTCTAAAATTCATATTTTACCGAATGATTTCTGACTATTTTATGAATGACATCTACACCAGTCCCGACGCTAATACCAATTGAATTAACTCCCGTATTAGTGTAATTTTCTCAACATATGTGTATGTAAGTGAAATTTAGAATCTTCTTTCTAATCTTTCAAAATTGTAAATATTATTTGAGTGTTGAAGTCCTTGATTTTTAGTCCTGCCAGTATTTATAGCAGTTATATTGCTTCAATTGTACCTACGATCAGTTTTTTTACTAAAAGTTTAGCTATATGTAGGATGGTAAAAATGTATATTTTTTACGTCGTACTAGCGATTTTGATAATACGGTTTCATCAGTTATAAATCTTCAAAGAAATTCTCAGTTCGGTACGTATACTGGCTGGTTACCAAAATTTTACACCCCATTTGTGCGATTTGCTGGGCATAATTATATTTACATCGTATATTGAACAGTTACTAATAATTATACGTTTTCCTAAATACTATTGAACATGTGTTGAATAAATTTACACCTTACCTTTATTGAAAATATATGTTCGTCGATAGTAATACGTGGACTTTTACAAAAATTTTGATTGCTGTCAATGTAGTTGAACCAACCTTTGGATTCAAAACAAAACCTATCAATTTGTTGTTTGGATTCCTTCGTAAAAATTTGTCTACACATAGACATTGAGCAAAAATGAGAAAACCCACTTTTTATACCGTAGAAATGCAATATTTATACTTCTTGCCTCATTTGCGCAGCGTGCATACAGAATCGAAAAAAATGCATGTAAATTTGCAGAAGGCAGTTTTTACCAGTCTAAATTCTTCTGAATTTACATTTTCTTGTAAGTTCGATCATATTCTTAACAATTACTATAAAAAAACCCGTCCGAACATCGTCTTTCGTACTACCGGTCAAATGACCGGTCGCGGTAGGTAAGGCAGTATACAATTTTTTTTCCAAAAATAAAAATTAAAAAAACAAATTAACATTGAAAAACGTATCATACTCACATATTAGGTAAAGTCATAAAGTTTGATGACGATTCAATTACGTTTGATATGAAAAATACTAATCGAAAAATCAAAAACGGTCATTTGACCGGTCCCGGTAGGAATAGTGTTAAGTTAGATTGTTTGTTATAATTTATTAAGTATTCTAGATTTTATATAAATAATTCTAGATTTTATATAAAAAAATATAAATATTATATAATAAATTTAATTTCCGAAACTCGTTTTGGCGCCCCCTAAGGCGTGCGCCCGCATTTCTTGCAAGCATTACATAGATAAATAAGCATAAAATATCGCTATGCCTGGCGATTTGAAGTTACTTTGATTGAAATTTCAGAGATATTTTTATAGAATAATTAAAATTAGTTATGTTTAAATACATGATAAATATAAAAATATAATAATTCCACAATTATGCATAAATAATATTTCAAAAACTAATTGCAGAAATTTTTAAAAACTAAGCAGAAGTGATCGACTTGAAAACTTAAAAACTAAGAAGAAAAAGCCACAGGAGTATTGACAACTAAATAACAAATTTATGAATCTTAAAAAATAAAATATGTATATTGATATTGATATCAAAATTAAGAGAGAACTAAATTTCTAAGATTAAAATTCATTTATGAGACATTAATATTAATTAGTTCTGCATTTAGTAGTTATTTTGCTATCTAATCAATTATTAGTAAAGTTGTATTTGATGAAAACATTGGATAGTTTCTGTATGAGCTTTTTATCAAGAAGATCAACAAAGTGTTTACAAGGAACACAATGATGTTTTATGCACATACAATTGTTTATTATTTGAAAGATAATAACAGCATTTGTGATTCCAAAGAACGGCAACAAATATATTGTTGTAAAATAATGAAATTCGTGCTGCTTTGATAAATAATAAAAGTACATGGCCAGAGCGCGAATGCGGAAGTGCACACATGTCACGTTCTATACGTAATAAATAGAGTAGTGATCGTCCATCGAATTTAGTGAGTCTTAAGGGATTAGGGGTACTTGGAATTTTTGATAAATCGCTTTTTATTTTTTTACATTTTCATTAAGTATAATATCTTGAAAATGTTCTCTGAAATTTCAAGTTTATCCGATGATTAGTTTTTGAGTTATTAGACTATTACCAGCGCGCTGACGCAAGTGGAGAGCTCGATAGTGATACTCAAGAATATTCTCCCTCACCTCCTGATGTTTTAAAAGCTTTTAAACCGATTTACGACGATCTCAGCAATGATAATTTACTTTCAAGATGTGTAGTTCAAGATTGAATCCATAATCAGAAAAAATTCAAAGCTTCAACCAACTAGTGTGAAAAATATGCCTAGAAACCGTGAATACTAGTTCTACTATCGTACAAATTGCTGAATGAATATACATAATAATTATTATTGATTATGGATACCCCAGGACCTAACTGTGGGTATAATTCCCATTGGTATGCTGAAAAATTGGATGCTGCACGTGTGAAAGTGGCAGATCAGCGCGTCAACGAGAACACTCTGGAGGCCAGAATGCTTCGTAGGCAACAGCAAATGGAAATTTTGGAAACTTGCACAATGACTGATAAACTATTATATGGCTCAGAAATAGATGACTCGGTTTAAGTAATTCAACAATTCGAATTTCTGTACGTAAATCCAATGTGAAACTTTAAACGCGTTTTTCTCAAAACTATGTTTTTTGAACCGGTGACCACTGTAACTCAAAAACCGCTTAGTAAATTTTAATGAAATTTATACAGCTTTTACAATACATAATAAAGTCGGGCCTGATCGAAGAATTTTTATTTTTTCAAAAATATCAATTTTTAAAGACCAATTAACTGTTGATTTTTTACCCAAAAATCTAGAATTTTTTTCTGATGCTACCATTTTGTTATTTTTTGCAGAAAAGAAAACCTTCGATCAGGCCCGGAATTATATATTTATAAAACTGTTTTTTTATTTGATTGATTTAGATGAATCACTAAGCAGTTATGATGGTCACCGCCAGAACCGTTTTTGAAACAGGGTCAACAAAAACAGTTTAGAGAATATTAATTTTTTTTTGAAAATTTTTGTTACTTCAAGTCAAAACATTGTATAACAATACCGTATTCATATTTTTGTAAAAAACATCGTTTAATAACAACAAAATACTGAAAATTCTCATTTTTTCGTGCCTCCAAGTACCCCTAACCCCTTAAGAGAGTGTCTAGTCTAGTGAGTCTTAAGGAAGAGTCTAGTCTAGTGATGTATTAAGTCTAGAATATCTTAAAAGAAGATTATGCCTGTCGGAATTTGTAATGAGAAAGAATGAATAAAGTGTACAGTACAACAAGTGAATTTTATATGGATCAGAAGCAAGAAGCATATCTCTTTCAGCTAATATCTTTACTGAAAGTGCTCACGATTCCTAAGAGATCTATTTAACAACCAGTAACTCAACATACTCCTACTGCTCGACCCAAGGCACCAGGAGAGGGTTGGACGGATTTATTATCTAATTGGATAAAGAATCTACTGTAGTTACCACTGATCTGGAGTGTGGATCAACCAACATTGGACCCTAACCCCATACCTAGACCTCCTACCAACTACATATTTCACTTCAATATCTTGAATTTAAACATTATATACGGATCGAATTTTATATGAAGAATAATATAACACTAACACTCAATCAAATTACATTAAGATATTAAGAATGGTATAGCCTCGCTTAATAAGTGTTCACATTTGCTAATATAATAGAAAATTTTATTAAATATATCATTGAACTTATGTTCATGAACATTTAAACCAATACTAAATAACTTTTTTGCAACATCAATGATATAAAGCTAATGCTGAATATTTTAACCTGCACTTGGCATTGTTTTTTTGGATACTATAGAAATACTTTTCCATATTAAATTTTCATTTAAGTGTTCACTTAAACACAATTAATTAGAAACAACACAGTTCACTTGCACGAACGACCAACGATTTGTAGTTGAAGTTGAGCACACATTAGTCATCTGTTTTCATAAAATTCACAGTACTCTAGGCCAAAACAGCGAACGTGCGTTGATCGGAGATAGATCCCATGCGCAGAAGAGTGTCCACAGACAGTTATCACAGCTACAGAAGAGCCATGTGAGGGTGTGAAGTTTGAAGCTCATACGTCAGAACTGTTCTACACATTTCATTTCTTGATTGGTGGCGTTGCGTTGGCCATTCCAAGTTTGTGATCTGCCATTTTTCTGGCCTGTATAGTTTCCAGTACGTAAAATTTCTCAACCACGATCATTTCATTTTTTGAAGTAAAACTTCTTTAGGCGCGACTAGGATGTAAAACTGTGAGAATGCAACAAAAATCGCGTTACGCCCGAACTGTACGTCATTCACTCTCGATGAAATAGCCGTCGTGCGTATTAATAGAGATCTGTCGTTGTATGTGTCATTCTATACTTGTACCGATATCAACAAGAAAATTGACATAGATAACAAAAACATTTAAGGTTACATTGTAGTACAAATCTTGAATTAATAAAAAAATCCTGAATCAAAAGAATATTTTACCTATTTCCCGTAAATAATTATAATGAAAACTTGTGGAGTGCAAGGCAGCGTGCTTTAAAGCAAATTGCTGGAACTACTCGTACCGTAATCGAAAATCTTGGTACGGAACCCAAAAAAATTTACACAAAATGTTTACATAAAACTCATATAAAAATATCTGATAATTTGATATGCATATTCAATCAAACTTTTGACCGTGAAATGACATTTTTTTAACTTATTTTTATTGAAGTCCATACCGCTAGACCTGCCACCCCAAAAATTTAATCA
>NW_020536849.1:0-44620 GCF_003426905.1 Ctenocephalides felis
TGATTAAAGTGGCTTACCGATTAATCAGCGATTGTCAGGGCCATATAGAAGTCCTTCGGTACGTTCAAGGAACTCGTTTTTTTTTTGCAAGTTCCTGCAGGACCTGCTTGACGAGTTGTTTGGTGGTCAAAAGAGCTGCGGCGATTTTCTTGATTCACTCTCGCTCATCGATTTTCTCTTTATATGACATGGATTGACGGCCAATAACAATTTGCAGTGAGTTCATAAGTTGTAAGATAAAATTTAACCCATCATTGAACAATCCATGCAGATATAAAAGCACTAATCTCTCGATCTTCCGTCCAGAGTTGAGATGTTTTGGACAGAGGCGCCAGAGAGTAGAATTATAACTTTCATTTGCATTCTGAGTGTGACCTCCTAAACATCTTTCAAGCAAGTCATCCCGAGATAAATCGTCAAAAATTGGCTTTTTTTTACATGTATCGCCCCCCTTTATAAATTATGTCTATAATACTAATATTTTTTCTGCAATGTAGTAAATATTAGTAAATTGGAATATAGGTTATATCATATGTTTACATAGATTTATAATTATAATAATAATTAGACTTGAAATTTGGTAACAATTTATACATGAATAGTTAACCCCTTAACTTAAAATGACGAGCAGAGCCCGCGTGCGATGACTAGGCCAAACTTAAATTTTACGGGCATAGCCCGCGTAACGAATGATCGCGCGAGGCCAGAAGTGAATGTTACGGCATAGTCCGCGCGGTGTAATCGAGCCAGATGTAAATATTACGTTGAATATTTGCTACGCAATTACGCGGTAGGCGCAAGTATTATAAAATATATATTTATATAAAACTAAAATAAACACGAAATATAAAAATAAAAAAATACGAAATACAAAATTAGTAACTCTAAAATACAAAATCAGTTACTGTAAAATACAAAATGAGTAACTCTAAAATACAAAATTAGTAGACGGTAACGGTATGATATATTTCAAAGCATTCTGGTACATGTAGGAGAACTTCATACTTCTTGCATTCCCACGTTGTTTCTTTGCGTTTTGATATTTGTTACAAACTGCACAACGTCTTGACGATCTTAATTTTGATGGTGTTTTGTCAATATGCTTTGGAAAATGGCCCCATTCCTTCGTCAAAAGTCTATCTGGCGCATCAGCAAAAGCTAATACGCCTCGTACTCTGTAAGCCGGTTTTGGCATATTCTTTAATAAATATTCAGCAATGTTGATCTTATAGTCGACATAACATTGTTTCTTTTCGTGATTCAGTTTTTTCCATAAGATATAAGAATTAAAAAGGCCAATATCAAACAGATAAAAAAAATTTTATATCCTTTCATGTTTTTCCTCATTATTGGAAAACATCTTGGAGATCAATTCCATTCATTCTCTTATTGTACTCTGTAACACAATTTGGCTTTAAAATGCGTTTAGATCCTAGCGAAATCATTTCGACTGTTTCAAATTTTGTCGATAACATATAAACATCTCGCTTGTCTTTCCATTTTAGAGCGAGTATTCGGTTGCAGCTTCTTATAACGTACTCCCCTTTTTTTAATTTTACACTGCATAAATCTTTTGGCATATTTTTCCTATTCGAACGTACTGTGCCAATTACATTTGTTTTATATTTATATGATAAGGTCATAAATAATTTTGGAGAAGAATAACAATTGTCTGTGTATAAAGTGTGACCTCTGTGCAACACTGATTCAGCAAGTTTTTGACTACACTTTCTGAAGCGCTATCTTCATAGTTCAGTTTGACCTCGCCGGTATATATTTTAAATCCAAAGCAATAGCTTATTGGACTAACATAGTTTATAAAATTTAACCCCAAACCTGGCTCTTTTCGATGGGTTAAATTGTTTATAAGATAAACGCCCCTTGAATTTCATAAGAGATTCATCTATGGAAATGTCTAGTTTCACATGATTTAATTTCTAAAAATCTGCTAACTTTGTACAATTTGTCTGTTTTGAACTACTGTTAAGCTATTGTAATTTGCAGAAATCTCCTGTAAGGCATTGGTTTTCTAAATATGGGTGTTTTGATAACAGCCCTTTGCGACCAGTTCATTTGGATTCTTGGTTTCTTCACCTGCGACATTAATATGGTCAATGCAAAATATCTTCTAATTTCGTTATTGTCTACAGAAAACCAAGTGTCGTCAATTTTTTGTGTAGTATGTGAAGTTTGCCGAATTTGATTTGCATACTGATTCGTGGCGGTCACAAATGTTTCAAAAAATATCATCAAATATTAGATTAAATGTATCTAACTTTGATCTATAATTTCCTAAATGGCATAAGGCTGCCTCTGTTATACCAGAAGTCATCGTATAGTCCCAGATTTTTGGATTATTTTTTTTTTGCTTTACAAAGCCAGGGTTAGTCAGTTATACGAGTCGTGCGACCGGGCCCGAAGGCTGCGCCAGTTTGTTTACATTTTTGGCCCAACATTTTCGAATCTGAAATGTAAGTTAAGGGGTGAATTATCTCCAGAATAAATCAACATTTACAATCGAAGATATAATTTGGAAAAAACAATAATTATATATATAACTTATAAATTAATCTTGTCATTATTAATAAACTACTAGCGTTTGTAAATTGATTGGGAAAATAGTATTTTCTTTCTCTAAATTTATTATGATTACCTTCTTTCGTTTTGGTATAAATTACATTCCCAAAACAGGTGATCTATTGTTTTCTCTCCGCTTCCGCAATCGCATGTTGAGTCCATTGTGATACCTATTCTTTTCAAGTGATTTTTGCAGAAAGTGTTTCCAAATCTCAGTTTACAGATAACCGACATGAAATTTCTATTTGCTCTCAGGTTTTCAAACCATGTATTTTGCGATACCTATACGTACCATTCTATACGTACCTTCAACATTCTCTCGAAAGTTTTGAAATACATGAAAGCAATGAAATTTATCTGTAAGAATTCGGCATTGTAAGATTTTTATTTGGTTTGAAACACGGTATTAATATGATATTTCTCCATTCTTTAGGAATTCAATTGTTTGCTATTATATCATTGAATATGTTTATTCGTTTGATCTTCAGACTGTTTGGAGACTCTTTAATCATTTTGTAGTTAATTTGATCAAGTCCGGGAGCAATTATTTTAACGCCTTTTCCATTTAATTTAACGTGAAGGTTAAAATTAATTGTTGGACAATTTCCCATAAATGTAAAATTGGGTTTATAATGAAACTCTTGTTGATTTATTTGTTTCACTAATTCATTCACTTATGATTTAGATGTACATAACTTAACCTATTTTGTGCTTTAAATTTAACTGATTTCGCGAGCTACGCGGGTACTTTCTTATAGACGCTTAAACTTTTACTGAATTTTTATACCTAAGATACATAGATTTTAGTTTTATGCCAGTGTGTGAGCGTACAATTTTGTGCATGTGCACTGTTTCATTTTGGTCGGAGCAGAATTTGCTCTATACTGGAGCTCCAACCACCAACAAACATGGTTTATATTATGACTGAATTTATTTGATCAAGACGAAAAATATTAACAATATAATTCGTAAAATTGAAATATATGATATTTTTTAAAAATATTAATATATTGTAATTTTATTCAAACTAAACTTAAAACTGTGAAAAAATGAAAATTACTGTTATCTATTAAATATAATTAATTAATTATATAAAATCTAAAATAATCAATGAAAAATACTCTCATGATTACGGTAATTATTATTTTTGTATATTAAAAGATAGTGGACATAATTTTGTTAAAGGTCTGGTATATAAACCTTTAGCAGTTTTAAGTACAGCAACTCGTATTCTGGTCTGGTCCTTTTTTGTCTCAATTACCTTCGCGATGTTCCATTGGAGAGGAGGAGTATTATCTTCTTTAATTAAAACAATTGTCCCATTTTCGAGATTGGGGTTGGTTTTATACCATTTTTGCGACCTTGTAATTGTGACAAACATTCAGTGGACCAGCGATTCCAAAATGTCTGCTGTAATTTATTTCTATTTTATTTATTCATATATCATACCCAGGTATTTGACGGTCTTTTAGCAGGAATTGTGCGGTTAAAGATTCTAACTGGAGGACATGTGTCTTTTCGAAGGGTGAAGGTAACATTTACCGACTTGGAATTGTTAACTTCGATTCTCCACAGCTTAAACCATTGTTCCATTTTGTCCACATGAACTTGAAGGAGTAATGATGCCATTTTGGGATTCTGATGCTCGGGAATAACGCATGTGTCATCTGCAAACATGGCTATATTGGTATTGCAATGAACAGGAAAATCGGCAGTGTATAGAAGAAATAATGTTGGTCCCAAAACACTTCCTTGAGGAACTCCGGCTCTAATATTTCTCATTTCTGACTGAACACCATTTATGTAGACGTAGAATTTTCTGTTTTGTAAATAAGAGTTAAGTAAAATATATAGGTTATAAGGCAAACGTTTTTTAAGTTTATATAAGAGACCTTTATGTCATACTTTATCAAAAGCATTCGTGAGGTCTAGGAAGACTGCAGAGCAATAATTTTTTGAGTGAAGAGCTTCATTGACTGTATTAACTACTCTGTGGATTTGTTGGATTGTTGAATGCTATTGTCGGAAGTCAAATCGGTAGTTAGGTATTAAGTTTTCAGAGTTTATACGTTTTAAAATAAGTTTCTCAAAGGTTTTTGATACACAAGAAAGTAGGCTTATTGGTCTGTATGACGAAACTAAATGATGGTCTTTACCGGGTTTAGGAATTAAAATTATTTTAGCAGTTTTCCATGCTTCTGGAAAGCAACAAAGTCTAATTATTGCATTGAAGGTTATAACTAAATATCTTATCAACTTCTTGGATGCTTCTTTTAACATTCTTATCGTTATTTTGTCATGTCCTGGGGATTTTCCTGATTTGGATGATTTGATTAAACCGGAAATTTCTGAAAATGTGGTTCTGTTAACGCTATTAGTTGTTCTTATATTCTGGTGAAGATAATCATTGATGAAGTCTTCTTCGCTACGTCTACATTGAGGAGGTGCTGGGTAAAAAGTTTCTTCTAGATAGTCAGCAAATAGTACGGCTTTTTCTTTGTGTGATCTTGCTCATGACTGATCAGGGTTTCTGATCGGTGGTACAGCCATAACTGGTTTCTTGAGTCGTTTGCAGGCTTTCCACAGCGAATAATTCGTATCTTGGGTTGAAGATAGGTTGTTTAGGTAAGTCCTGATGGATTCATTTTTATAAGCATTAATTGTTGGTTGTAAATTTTTGTAGGCTCTATTAAGTCTTTTCTTATCTTCAGGATGCCTTGTGACTTGCCATATTTTACGCAATCTTCTTTTGATGGCTATTTGTTTTTTTATGTCCAAAGGAATGCTGAGAGTCTTGCAATTAATATCTTTGGGTGTCGAATTTTATGCTGCTTGTTGTAGAACAGTTGTTACTTGATTGATGGCATTGTTCAATTTATCTTCAGTTTTCAGGCGAATGTTGCAGTGTAGGTTATTTTCAATAGAATTTATATCTTTTCCAGTTTGTGTATTTATTGGTTAGTAATTGACAGCAACAATATTGAAGTTTTGAGAATACGTCGTTAGTATTACTGGTGAATGATCCGAATTTAGGTCCAGGCAAGATCGAACTTCTATAGATCTTTCTTGCCTATTTTTGGTTATAAAAAAGTCAAACAAGTCTGGTAATTTGCTTAAGTCAGTGGGCCAATGTGTGGGTTCGCATGTGGATATTGCATTCAGGTTTAGCAGGTTCATTGCTTTGTGGAGTTCACGTCCTCTGGGAGTAGTTAGTCTCAATCCCCAGTATGTGTTTTTCGCATTATAATCTCCTCCAGCGATGAAAAAATTACCAATGGATTGAAAAAAGTTCAAGAACTGTTGCTGACAGATAGTAGGTCTAGGAGGGCATTATATTGCTGAAAAAATGATGGTTTTCGGAAATATGTCAACAGCAATATTTGTTGCTTGCATGTAGTTAGTGGAAAATGATTATATAACAGTATGTCTGATCTTGTTTTAGTAATTATGGCTGTTCCACCATGCGCTGTTCCATCCGGATGATTTGTGTTATACGTTTGGTAATTAGTAATACGAAAGTACTTTTTATCAGTGAGATGAGACACAGATATAAGCATGATGTCGATGTTGTTGTTTATCAAAAAATATTTAAGCTCCTGTGTATGCTGACACAGACTATTGGCGTTCCATAAACATATTCTTAAAAGACCTGCCATTAAATCTTCCTGTTTAAAATTGTTGTGAGTAAATTGAGCATTGTGCTCATTTGTTCGATCAGTGTTTTCATTATTGTTTTGAATTCGGATAAGTCGTTATTGTTGTTGTTCGTGTTGTTTGCAATAAACTCTTCTGTAGTCTCTTCTGCTGGGTGTGTATTTCCACGAGCAACCCTTCAGTACAAAACTCCAGGTACTGTTGTGTTACTGATAGATGGTCTATTGGAAGTGAATTGCCTTTCCCGAGAAGCTGGATATTTACTTTCGAGCTGTTCTTTATAGACCCTGCAGCCTTTGTAATTCGCCGGATGATTTCCATTGCAGAGAACACATGCTACTCCGCTATTTATTTTGTCTGTCCATAAGCATTTTTAGTTAGGTGTTCCTGAGCGCAATTCACGCAGGGGGAATTCTGTAGCAAAAATTTCGTGTATGTCCTAGCCTTTGACAACGTGTGCACTGGACTATTTCGCAAGAATATCGTTTATCTTGAATTTCGACTTAGGTTTTACATAAAAATTCAATTTTGTAAAAATCTTTGTTATTTTCTTTTTGCTCCAGTGGGAATTTTGTATATTTGCTTCTGAGAAAAGAGATGTGTACAACTTTATGCTATTTATCTGGCGATATATGACTTTCGACAAATCTAGAATTTGTAGTTGAATCGTCATCTAAAATCTTTAATGATTGCACAAGACGATTTTTTGTAACACTAGTTGATTTAACCATTATTTCAGAAATTTTATGCACTACACAATTGTAAACACTGTTTCAAACTTATGAATGCGACACTATGTCCCCACCGAGAGGGAACATGTTACGCAATTTATTATACCTGTTTACTTTATAATGTATTGAATGCACTGATAACAAAACTATTAGCATGAATTGATACCGTAATATTTAAATGTAAACACTTCGATGTGAACTGTTCGGCCGCCCAAGCTGAACTGATTATTAGGATATGTATTTATTTTGTTCAGTTTGTCAGTCCAGCGTTTATTGCGATATTTCCATACTTCTACTTGGATTATATTTGTTAGCTTATTCACATGGGATTTTAGGAGTTGATTTCCGGAAACTTGCCAAAGTTTTTTAACTTTATTTTTGAATGTTATTTTATTTATTATGTCTTGCGGTAATCTGTCATCAGTATATTGTTGTAGATTACTAAAAGGAATAGTTAATTTAATAGCGTTATTTATCGTGCTTGTTAAGTGTTCGACTGCTTTACTTAAGTCTTCTTTTTCAGTTATTTGCATTCTGTGATTGATATTTAAGTTTATTAATTTTTTAAATAGGATCCAATTGGCTTTTGTGTAGTTTAAATAATTTGTATTGTTGGACTCGTAGACGGTTAATTTGCTATTTATTTGTAAGAAGACTGGATTATGGTCCGAATTTAGACATGGCAGAGATGTCGGTTGAGTTGTTATACATTTTTCGATAAAGCCAGGTTAATATTATAATACTATTATTATGATGCACACATTGAGCAAATCTAGTAGGAGTATCTGGATAATGCAGCTGAACATTATTCACTGTATTATTAATATATTTGCACAGTTTTTTCCGCTGTTATTATTTCCTCTACATTTCCACATTGCATGTTGAGCGTTGAAGTCACCTTCTACTGGAAACATTGATAGTAGCAATGAACATACATATATATTTTGAATAATGATACACTGTAATAAACATATTAAATTCATATGATAATAAAAATACATTAAAATAAATACGCATATATATTTTAAACAATAATACACTGTAATGAACATATTAATATAATTATATTTAATGAATAATAATTGTAACGGAAAACTTAATGTTTACGCCCAGATACTTGACATCTCTTTGCTGCAATTAGTTTTTCTATTTCTGGAGAAATTTGGCTTGCAGTAATGATTTTCAATATTGACCCAAGGTGTTCATCATTAATTCGATTTCGTGTAGTGCACTTATTACTATTCATAATTGTAAATAATTGCTCGCATCGATATGTACTGCCAAACATAGAAATAATATCATAAGCAAATTTCCTAGTATTTTCAAATCTGACTGGTAAATATTTATAAAATTCAGGTACGCCCACTTCAATAAATTTGTTTTTCAATTGAATTTCGATTACCTCCATTTGTATGTTGCTGGGTACTGAAACTTTATCTACAGAAAAGTTCGAAAAGAACAAAAAAAAATTGCCTTTGAGTGAACTAAAATCTTGAAACTTCATTTCAAATTCCGTTTTAAATTAGCAATGTTTTCTGCATAGTTTTTATATGAAGAAGTAACATCCAAGCTTGATTTATTTAATGTGCGCATCGGAAAGTGTGTCAAATTTTCACTCTTGAGCTGTTTTTCCCAAAGGGCAAGTTTGCGTTTAAAAGCTTAAATTATGTCGAACATGTTTGTTATAAAATTGCCTTTTCCCTGCAATGATAAATTTAGGTCACATAGGTGTTTAGTTATATCAACCAAGAAAGATAAATCTCGTATCCATACTGGATCAAAAAACAAACTTGTGTCTAGATTTTTTTATTTCTATAAACTTGCATATTTTTCCTTTCAAACCCCAGAATTGTTTTAGAACTTTGGAGCAATAATAACCGGTATAGTTACTATCAAAATCGCTTAAAAAGCTGTAAATTGACGCTGATTTAATCCCCGAGATCTATAAAATTTACAATTTTCTTCATGTATGATAGAACATTCTCCATGTTTATTATCTTCGAGCACAGTACTTCTTGATATAAGATGCAATGGGTATGATAAAAATTTGAACCATTAACTCCATTAAGTTTCTGTTTAAGTAACGCTACGAATCCTTTGTTTTTCCCTGTCATTGATGGAGCGCCGTCTGTAGCTACAGAAAGTAATTTTTCTGAAGGTAGATTAAATTTCTGGAACATATCAAAAACGCAAGTAAATATATCTTGTCCTGTGGTAGTACCAGCCATCGGAATTAGTTCTAGCAATTCATCAAATATGTTAAAAGTGCTGTCACATGCACGAAGAAACACTGCTAGCTGAGCCGTGCCACTGATATCCGTGGTCCCGTCACAGGCAATAGGAAAGCTTTCGAAAGTAAGTGATCTATTTTTTATTTGATCTTGAGTGATCAATTGATTGAATTGATCATTGCGGCTAAGTCAGTAATTTGTTCTGCAACTGTATTCCGAGGCGATGAAATACTTTAAATGCCGTCACATTGCCCGGACAAACAATTTCTGCAGCTTTAATTAAGCATTCCTTGATGAAATCACCGTCATTAAAAGGATTCAAGTGTCTAGCTATCATCTCGGACAAGACGTAGCTTGCATTTACCGCCGCTTCACTTTCATGGAATACTTTAATACAAAATTAACTGTTGTTTTTTCATCTCTGACTTGAGTTTTTTTAACTTTTCTTCTCTAATTATACCTTCATAATTTTCCTATTTTAACTGGTTTGCTTGTAATGGCGTTTAATATTATATAACTTTGGTACATTAATAGTATTGTTACATACCAAACACATTATTTTATCATTTATTTCACAGCAAAAATATTCCAATTTCCATTTTGATTGGAACATTCTATGTTCGTCACCGATCTTTCGCTTAATTTTACTACCACTTGGTTTTGAAACAGACATACTGAATACAAAGCGCTGAAATAAATACGCGTTTGTTAACAAAAAATAATAAAACTACACACACTACACTGGAATAAGTACACATTTGTTAATAAAATATAATAAAACACTTGAAAATATTAATGTTAACGCTAACTTACCAGGGAGAATGAATGAGTTATATTAATCAAATAATAATTAATAATAAAGCAAACTTTTTCTTATTACGTGCACCAATATATCGTACAAAACTATAAATGGAAAAGACCATGTGTTCTGAACGGACGCGTCCAGAGATCCGGATGAAGTGTTGCCAACTCCATCATAGAACAATAATTTACTATATGTAAGAAACCGCTAGTTACGCCGTTCACAAATGCGTTGGCGCATATTTGAAACGTATCATTACGGAATATTTAGTAACCACTGACTATAGATATATAAAATTTTCATTACTGGGCCTTCTAATACGCCCATTAAATAATGAAATTTGGATATCATATCAATTTCGGGATTCTCGTGTATAAGTGTTTTAAATGTTTCGTAAAACAGCGGCCATTTTTTTAAATCACCCGCAAATTTGGGTATTTCAATTGTTGGTAGACGGCATTTTGAAATAAATTTAGATGGGGAATCTTCACTTTTTATAAAAGAGAAAGTATTATTTACAGCAGAAATAGTTTTTTCAATATATTTTATCTCCGCGTATAATTGTTCCACGGATAGAAGGGCAGCATAATCCGGTACAAAACTGGGATTTTCCAACGCGTTTAATTTATTAATATCGTCGGTAAGTTTTATGAATTGATCTCGAATGTTATCTAACATTACCTGGTTCGTACAGAATTGTTGCTTGCTTGACGCATCTTCCACATCTCTGGTCAAGTCATACGTCTTCTGTATAATCGAAAAATACATTTCTCGTTTTGAAATTAGTCGTGCGACTTCAGCACTGGCAGATACACTCTTGGGCGGCATGTTTATGATTATATAAGAAACTTGGAAATATAATAATCTTACGTCGTTATCCGGTAAATGCAAATATATATACTTGTAAATTAGTACTTAGATTCTGAATAGGCAACTTGTAGAAACTCTCAATCTTAATTGAGATCCGGCTCGAATGGTGTGGCCTTGATTCGATTAGCAGACCACACGGATGGCTGGTATTCTTGGACTGTATATGGACTGTATTTGAAACTAAAAAACGTTCTGTTTTCTTATAATAACAAACTAAAAAATGACCTCACTTTAAATGATAAAAGGAAACTTAACACAATAAAACTTCTAAATTAAACCAAAGAAGGAAAGCAAACTGAATACGAATTTAATACGGAACTGGAAACGCACTAGAATGAAACAGAACTAGGAATCAACTAGAATAGACTGACCACATGTCAGAAGTC
The DNA here is from genome assembly GCF_003426905.1 of Ctenocephalides felis. Lineage (NCBI taxonomy): Eukaryota > Metazoa > Arthropoda > Insecta > Siphonaptera > Pulicidae > Ctenocephalides > Ctenocephalides felis. The sequence goes on from NW_020536849.1 coordinate 11,252, forward strand.
TAGGTCAAAGTTTTGGAAGGAAAGAGACTGGATTAGAATGGAATAAATCGGTTGACATATTGCGACCCCGAGATGGCGACTTTATTATTATCGACTCATGTAATAGTCATAGTAGCGTCACCACCTTTATTTTTACTGAATAATATATGCTTTTATAAATCTAGCTTAAAACTAATTGATGCACAATATTTTTGACCAAATCCTCTTTGGTCAACATATAATTACCTGTGCAAAAAACATTGATTTTCTAATTCAAGTCCAAAATCGGGCATTGTTTGCCCCTGAGCCTTGGTGATCGTCATCGCAAATGCCAATCATACTTCTCATTTAAAACTTTCTTGCGACACATGGCTTCTGTTTTATTTCTTAAGTTCATTGCCTGAAAATATTGGGGCATGTTTGATGCCTTCGATAATCTTGGGCTTTAATATTAACACAATCTGTTGCAGGCTGTAATATTAGCACATTTTATTCATTGTAGTTTTCTGCTTGATGAATTTACTATCAAACACTTCTATGGTTTAATACTTACATGGTTATTTTTCAATAGACTCAATAGTGCACCATCAATACAATTACCTTAATTAATAACACAGGTCAACAAAGAAAATGGTGCAAACTATTTTAATGCTGTTTTTAAGTATATTTGGGGCGCTGATTTCAAAAATGACATTGGTTTTTTTCTATGAGCTTTAGTTTTCAAGATACGATATATATGATATATTTTACGATATTAGGTGCGCAACTAAGTTCTCGCTGTTTTTTCGATGAAAATGTAACTTTATTATAAAAAAATGCATCAATTGAGTTCGATACAGTTCTCCAGTGATGGTTTCACTCGGTTTCAACAGCTCATAACAAATAAAACCGACCTGGTCCCACCATATGTAGAGCATAACCTTCGCAGTGAATATTCGGCCAAACCGAGATTTTCTCGTCTTTGGATTGGTGTAATGTATTCATTTTTTATCACCTGTCACGATGTGATGAAGAACCTCTTTTTTTCTCGCCGCTGGAGCAGTTGTTTACAGGCGAAAAAACGACGCTCGACGTCTCTTGGCTTCAACTCACAAGAAACCGAAGTTTCTTGCTTCTAAATCATCCCCGACGCATGCTATAGCTTGGAAATGGTTTGATGGGTAACTCCTAATTCTAAAGCAAGATCTTCTTGAGTTTGGCACAAATCCTCTTCGAACAAGGTCTTCAATTTAGCGTTTTTGAAGGTTTTGGCCTTCTTTCACGAGGGTGGTCGTCAACATCAAAATCACCATTTTTGAAGCGACAAAACCCTTCACGGCATGTTGTTTCGCTCAGAGCAACATTTCCGTAAGTCTCGATGCACTTGAGTTCCCGTTTTTTTTTTGAATGGAAGACGAAAATCAACACTCCTCGCAAATAACGATTGTTTGGCATAAAATTGGACATATTCACTTAACCAGAAGTATATAATGCAAAAACGAAATCAATTATGTGTCGCAGCAGTTTGTTTACTTACTCTAAGCTTGCTTCAACTAAATCGACCAACCCTTACTGATAGAGCCATATACTGACAAACAGCGAGAACTTAGTTGCGCACCTAATATAAGGAACGAAAGTACAAAAGAGTAATACAATTCCTAATGTTATTTTAATGAGATATGACTACTCGTACATACAAACTTACAAGACCCATTCGGCCTTAGTTGGGACATTAGTTGGCACTGTGAAAAGTTCTTTTCCGTGACGACCTCGAATGGACCTGGTTTCGGCAACTTCTTTGTATCTCAAAAACTAGAGCTGATACAAAAAAATGGTTTGCAGATTTGAAATCAGCGCAAAAAATACTGTAAGAATCAGCTCTAACATTTGAGGCACCAAAAAGAAAAAACTTTTTTTTGTTGGCCTGTATAGTAATCAGAATCAACTGCACGTTAATCATCCATAGTAGTAATTTGAAGAATTTTACCACTGTGCTTTATTAGATTTAGTTATTATTAGAGTTAGTTGCTGTTAGGAAAATGATAAATTTTGTTATAATGCCTGATTTGTATCGTGTAATAAAATGACGCTGTTCAATATATGAACATATATACCATGCATCGTAATATTCTCTGCTAAAACTTTTCTTTCAATAAGCAGAATGATCTTCAAGCAAATTTGATTTTATAAACGCTTCCATTAATAAACACCAATAATGATGCAGTGTTACACATGTATTCTTATTTATCTATGTTGCCAAGTACCAACCGTCACTATATCTCATAGAAACGCATGGAATCGTTCATTCATTCGTTGCATTCCTTGCTGTATGGTCTTTGGTCTAGAGTTATAGACTCTCGACAGAATTCAAACTATGGTAAAAAGTCAAAATATTTTTTAATTAAATAATATAAAATTTCGACTATTTATTGAGATTTTTAATATACCCTATGTCCTAAATGGGATCTATGTGCACATGGTGAGCAAAGCAAATTTTAAATCGGTTCAGGCGTTCATCGAGGACAACGCCTGTGACACTAAATTTATATAAATTAAGATATTATTATGGCTCTCCTGTTTTGCTCTCTTTGCAGTCTTTGTTTCCCAAAACGAAACCATTCTACAGCTATTTGAACAAAATTAGCTTTAGTAAATCCAGGAGTGTTGTTAATTATTGTCTAAAATAAAACCGAACAGGGATTAGAAACATTAATTGAAATAAATTATAGCTAAATTACCTTTAATCACTTTCATTGTTTTCAGTTTGTTTACTGGCATATTACTTTTTCGGCCATACCAGGAACATACCACGAACATACATATTTTCTGCAGAAGTTATTTCACCAATTTCTCTAACATAGCTTTTCTAAAAACAAAACATTAAAACATAATTACTACCAAATTATTTTATTTCAATATCTCTCAAGATGCAATTATAGTTTACCAATTCTGCGACATATGATTCATTTTTTTTTAATTCTTCACAGCATGTAATATCGTCTTCGGCACCAAGCGGAAATAAGGAATCGAAAACATTACCATGTTGATTAGATGTCAATGCAGGACAACTTGAAGTGTGAAGTAATTGGTCCATTTTGGTATTCAAAATGGCAAGCTCCCTTACAAGGTAAACATCAGGTTTACTCTTCTGGGATTTTGATGAAACTTCGCATAGTTGTAGAGTTGATGGACAAACCGAACACCTTTAAATATAAGAGTTCTATTATATGGTAAACTAAAGCTCTCGTAGTACGTTTTGGCTAATTCAGTTAATGATCGAGGAAGATTTTTTTTGTAATAGATTTATTTAGCAATCAGAAAACTACAATTTTTCTATAAGCTAAACTGCGAACTATGTGGGTGTTAAAATAAGATAGGATCCACTGATCTATATTACATTATGTTACTTAATATATTTATATATATATATATATATATATATATATATATATATATATATAACTAATGATTGTACTTAAATACTATGTAGAAGCCACTTTCTCTTCAATCTTGAATCTGTTACGGTATTTTGATGATAGTTCCTTTATATGTTTCGTGCACAGTCAGCATTTTTAGGTCGCCATAGACAGTTTGATTAGTGACATACCAGGGTGAGTTGAGGATGGCTCTTAAGATTTTAGTTTGTGTTCTCTGCATAATTTCCAGATTAGATTTAAAGGCGCATCTCCACAGCTCTAGACCATAGGTCCATATTGGCTTAATGATGGCCTTGTATAGCAGTAGTTTGTTTTCGACGGATAATTTGGACTGTCTGCTAAGTAACCAGTTCATCCCCTTCATTTTTAGTAGAATTTGTTCCTTTTTCTTTTTTATATGTTCTTTCCACGTGAGTCTTTTGTCTAGACTCTAGATGGAGTCCCAGATATTTTACTACTTGTACTTGTCGGATCATGATGTTGTTTAAATATACAGAAGGACAAATTTTTTGACACAACGTGAATGTTATGTGCGCTGATTTTGATTCGTTAATCCGTATGTACCATTTGTTTAGCCATTTCTCTAATATGTAGATATAATTTTGAGTCAGTTGAGATGCTAATAGAGGATTTTTATTTCTGAATAAGATAGCAGTGTCGTCTGCAAATGTAGCTATAATAGAGTTAGGAGGTATTGGTATATCTATTGTGAATAATACATATAATAATGGTCCCAGGATGCTACCCTGCGGGACACCTGACCTTATTTTACAGAAATCTGACAGTTCAACGTTCACTCTAATCTGGAATGATCTGTTTTCTAAATATGATTTTAATAACTTGAAGTATTTAACTGGAAAGTGTTTTTTAATTTTATATAACAACCCAGGATGCCATATCTTATCAAAGGCCTGACGAACGTCCAAGAAAATGCCACTGCAATATTCATTTTGTTCAAATGTTTTATTAATATTTTCAACAATTCTATGGATTTGTTGAGTCGTTGAGTGTTTATGTCTGAACCCGAACTGATGTGGCGGCATCCAATTGTCTATCGGTAAATCATATTTAATTTTATTATATATTATTTTTTCCAGTATTTTGGGGCAATTGTATTCTCATAAGACTAATATAGAAATTATACAGAAATTTCAAAATAAATTTTTGAAAATTGCCTTAGGAGCTCCAAAATATATTCCCAACTGGTTGATTCATGCCGATACGAATACACCTACCATAAATGAAGTAATAACAAAAACAGCGCAGAAGTATAGAAACAAGCTAATCAATCACCCAAATACATTAGCAAACTCATTGATAACAGAGAACTATCGAAGAAGATTGAAAAGAAAAGCGCCATTGGATCTAAGCCATCAACTCTCCTGAGAAAAAAAATTAGAAATAACTTAATCATTATTTATAAGTAATTATTCAATAATAAAATATTGTGAATTTTATATAGAAAGGAAAAACAACTACTGAGTTGTTTTTTCCAACATGACAATGTCCCTTCTCGGCGGACTATTGTAAATTCATTAAATTTACTAAATGTCCTTTACTGGACAGTTGTAAATAAAAGAGTTAATAAAAAAAATTTTGGAAATTATAGGAAGCAAGCTGATAGGTCTGTATGACGAAACATCCGTTGGATTTTTACCTGGTTTGAGCATCATTATAATTTATGCTTTCTTAAAGTGGTTTGGCCAGTAACCAATCCTGAGTATAGCGTTGAATATATATGTAATTGCAATAATTGTTTTCCTTGGAATTTCTTTAATGATTTTGTCCGTTTTAGACAGGCTTAAAATATATTTTTCAAAATTTTCGGAAGTGGCTAGTTTTAATTTTGCTTTGAGCAATCGGCATAATTTATTAAATTGAGTTTTGTCTTCTGGCTTGTGATAACGTTGCCATTTTGCTCTTGCCCTCCTTTTCTCCTGTATTAGATTTTTTATTTCCAGCGGGATATCTTGCACTTCACGAAAATGTAATTCTGGAGTTGCTTGTACCACTGAATCCTGAATGTTAAGAATTAAGTCGTATATTGATTTATCGATATCTTCTTCATTTTTCAATCGCATTTTAAGATTTGTTCGTTCATTTAGTGTATTGCGAAATTTTTCCCAATTTGTGAATTTATTATGAAGCATTCTGTTGTTTTTTATAGGTATTGGTGCAACTCCTATTGTTAGAATGATTGGAGAATGGTCAGATGATAAATCAAAAGATGGTTTTATTTCAATGTATTTTTCGTCAATATTCTTTGTAATAAAAAAATCGAGCAGATCCGGTATTTTGTTAGTATCGCTCGGCCAGTATGTTGAGCTTCCAGTTGATATGTAAGAGAGATTGTTTTCATCTATTGCATTTAATAATTCCTTGCCTCTAGATGTAATTAATCGAGAACCCCATCTTGTATGTTTGCAATTGTAATCTCCTCCTACAATAAATTTTGGGCCTAGTTGTGAAAGAACATTTTCGAAATCATTCTGTTTAATTTTATGTCGTGGCGGACAGTAAACCGCTGACAATGTTATGTTATACGACTGCAACTTGACTTTTATTGAGGTTGCCTGCAGGAGATCATATTGATAAACTGGTAAAGGATAGTGGTCAATTGTGTTTTTAATTAATATAGCGGTTTCACCATGAGCTGTACCACCAGGATGATTGCAGTGTTGCATCGTGTAACCAGGTATTTTAAAATATGAAAAATCTGTGAAATGCGTTTCACTAATTAATAAAATGTCTATTTGGTTAATTTTTAAAAATGTAATTATTTCCAATCTATGTTGAATGATTCCGTGAGCGTTCCACAGTGCAATTCTTAAAAATTTAGCCATTAGTGTTGTCTTTTATTTACTAAGGTTGTAAGCATACTGAGCACCATAGTGTTTTGTTGAATCAGTTGATTAAACATATTTTTAAATTCTACAAGAAAAGCTGTGAAGTTCGGCCCTGAACTTGTTATGTTTTCAGTACTGTTGTTATTGTTTAGTACCTGGGAGCAGGTTCGGTTATGACCTTGATGTGAATTAGACATTGTGTTGTCAGAGCGAGAAATGGCGTTTCCATTATTTGATGTGATATGGTTATGCAATGTTGTTGGATTATTTTTGAATTTTTGATTGTATAGTTTTTGATAAATTGGGCACCCGCGATAATGAGCACTGTGCTCTATAGAGCAGTGATAACAGCGGTTCGGTGCGTCATTCGATTTTTCACAGTCGGCAGTACTATGGTTATCAGAACATCTGGCACAAACGTGGGGTCTGTTGCAATATTTTTTCGTGTGACCAAATAATAAGCAACGTTTACATTTTATTACTGTTTTATTATTATTAGGGGGTTCTACACGAATAATGTGATTTAAAATTTTTGTTATCAAGTAGACATCTTTATTATTTTTATTCGGTTCTAAATTTACGTAAAAAAGATTGAGCGGCGATTTAGTTACTCTGCTAATAATATTTGTAATATTTCTGACTTTGTGACCCAATGAAGCAAGTGCGTTGACAATTTGACTTACGTTCGTTGTATGGTGCAGGTACCTAATGACTACCCGATACGCCCTCTCCTCTTTCAATTGGTATGTATGGTGTGTTACTTTAGTGTTCCTAAAGTGTTTTGTAAGTGTACGAAACACATCAGAATTCTCACATAAAATTTTGATTGTGTTATTGTTGACAGCGCGCAATGTGTATTGTTTTGGGTCGATAATTGTGTTTAGTTCATGAATCATTTTGTTCATGTCATCAACGTCATAAGTAAATATAGGCGGCGGCTTTTGGCTTGTTTGGTTAGGTGTGTTTTCTTGAGAATTGCTACCGGTACTTTTATGAACTTCTTTAATTGATTTTAAAGGTTCGTACCTGTTTTGTAAATTAATTGAGTACAGAGAAAGTGTTCCATGTAATTTTCGTTTCTTTGGGTTTGTAGCCAGCTGCCATGGATGTCCCGGATTGTAGTCACTATCTTCGTTCATTTCTGAATCCTTAGAAATATTAGGTTGTGGAGTTATGTTATTTGCATTATTAATTAGATAATTTTTAACGTAATCAGCATCAGTCATAGAAGTATCTTGAAGCACATTTTGTGATTCTAGTATCGGCGGGATGTTATTCATTTCCCCGAAGGGAATGAATTACTACACGTATTGACACTACACTATAACAAATGTTTTTATTTTTCCCAGTATTAAATTAATTTGAAATACAAAATCAATAGTACATTAACACACTTGTGTTCTTCACAATAACAACTGTATAAATAACCGGTTTGTAGGTAGAACTATTTGTTGACCTTTAGACATGTTATCGCCTCAGCGGTTGCAGGTAGACTGATTTAACACAATTGTTCAAGGAAGATGACAGCAAACTTTTTGTTGTTGGGGTGCATCATAGTCAAGGAAAGCCAAATGATGCCAACGTGACTTGCCAACGATGACTTTCTTTTTTCGAATTTAAATTAATTTCTTTCCGTTGCAATTGAAATCGCAGCATTTAAGTTCGCAGGAGATTTACACTTAATAATCATTTTAAGCTCAGCTGTTCTAGTAATTCTGTAAACTAAACTTTTGTTGTAGATATTTTACCCTTTTTATAGCCGCATCTATAAGTTGTCTAAGAATTGTTCTCATTCTAAGAATTGTTTGCAGTCTCAAAGCAAAGTTTTTCACGGTCTCATTTAGTACTTCTTGGATTTGCTGAATTCTATTCGAAGAGAGCATGTATTGTGCGACTTGCATAGCCCTACCTTCTAATTTGACATGTAAAATAAATTTTAATAATGCCCTATGATCCAGTCGTATCTATACTTTCAAAAGCATGTATGCAGAAATTCGATTTTGATATGTCCCATCGAAAGTTTTAACAATATCCATTGCTCTTCGTAAGAGTAAAACTGGGCTGGGAGCTATGTCTGAAGTTTGATTATTTAGATCAAACTTTAATAAACGTAAAGGTAAAAACTGAGGATATGTAAAGGATTGGGGAGTGACGACTACTTCACTATTAAAAATTTTACTGACCAAATCCAAATTACTACTGTCACCTGAATTGAATGAAACGCGGTTTTCAAATATGGAACGTGTTGATCTGCTAATCACGCGTGGCGTTGGTTGTAGCAATTACTCTCCTTATCATCAGTAAATTTTAACAAATGAATTAGTAACTGGCATAGAAAATGTGCAAACAAACAAAAATTCTCTATTTTTCTAAAACTTTGAAATCTCGTTTTAACAATAAATTTATTTCAAGTAACTAAAATAAAAAAGGTATAAAGTGTAATACTTTTTTTATTTTCGAAAAATGTGTCATTCAGCAACAGACAAAATCAAAAATTTATTTTAAAAATCTAATAACTATTAGAAAACATTTTTTAGAAAAAATTTGAATAACTAAAAGATTTGAAACTAATTTGACTAAAAGTTACATAATTGTGATGGACTCAATAAATTTATATAAAAATGGTACATATATTCAAAAAATTGTATGGATTAATATAAACTTCAGATTTATTCTGAATTTTTAGTTCTAAAATTTCGAAATTGGCTCTAAAAATTTTGATTCTGAAAATTGGGTTTTTGTTCTAAAATTTATATAATCTAAAAATTTACAAGCAATAATTCTATAATTAGACTATCAATATAGTTTATCATATATATGAAATCTAAAATTTGATCAATCTAAAAATGAATAGAGTTCACGGTCATAAAGACACCAAATTGATTTATTTTCAGTTAACTTTCTTGAAAACAAAAATGCCAATGGTTGCCATGATATCGATAAATTTTGTTGTACTTTAGCATAGGTTTCCTGTCCAAAGCATTAGTAAATATTGCTAAAGTTGCATTCGAATCAGGATGAGAAAGAAGTGCAGCATTTGCCAAAGCTACTTTCATTTTACGAATGGCCTTGATACATTTGTCTGGTAAATTTACAGGTTTATTTCCTTTAAGAGCATGTGATGATAAAAAAAGAGTGCGCGTAAGCAAAACAAACAAATGCGATTGAAGTAAAACTTTTTTGTTATCATAGAATGGCATTTCAATTGTATATAAATACATCATATAACAATTTTGAATAATGTTTATTAGTAATATGGTAACGCTTGTGATGCACACTTTTATTAGTGTCACCCATTATACATATTTATATGATAATAAATTATAAATTATATATTTATAATAGTATTAAAAATATTTATAATTTTTGAAAACAATAATGTAATTTAAATCATACTCCAAATATGAAATGATCGGTTTGTCATTGTAATTAGCAGTTCGGACTTGGACCTTCATTTGAGAAATGAAGTAATTGCTGATTAATTCTATTAATTCTATTATATTCTATAATATTCGTTCACACAATGCATTATGTAGAACAAAGCCTAAAAAAATATTGTTTTCACAATTTCACTCATCATGTAATTGTGATTGAAGAACTTCATGTAATTAAAATTAACATACATTCATTGACTGCTTGTATTATTTTTTACTTTTTTGCTGGCGATATAAGCTCATTCTTTGAGCAGCTGTAGTATCTGTGTTGCCTATAAAAATATTTTCCATTTTAGTAATAACCTCAAAGGTATATAGTAACCTCAAAAACCTCGAATACAAATTAATTCTTTGTTACTTTTTTACACGGCAAAGATTTTTTATTTGTTTTATTATTTGCACTATAATTATTTACGGGGGACGGGATAAAATATTCTACCGATCCAGACATTTTTTATTAACTCAAGATTTGTTCAAATAGTTAACCTTAAAATGTAATGACATAAAACAACAAAAAATTAACAATATGCTTCACGCTTACAGTGACGTACGCACGTACAAAGTTACGCATACAAAGACACGTCGCCTCGCACATGATACGACGTCCGTATAGAAATGATATCATCGAGAGCAAATGACGAACCAGGGGCACTCGACCCTTACCTTGCCTTATCTGCCGTAACGCACTTACGTTGCATTTGTACGGATTTACACCTTAGTTGCGCCTAAGAAGTTTTACTTCAAAACTTATACAGTGGAGCTTGAATAAATGCTGTGATAGGTATGTAAGCTCTATAAAATTTACACATACCTATGAAGCGTCATATTTATTTGCCGTCTTTGAGAGTTCAGAAGGTTAGAAAATTCTTCTACTGCAGCTCTTTTTTCCGATAATTGAGTAGAACCTCTTGTCGTTATTCCGTGGCCTAAAAAGTTAATAGTTAATTTCAGACGTTGAAATATCATTTTCAGTTTGTAGATCGTGAGAATACCAGAATGTCATCTATGTAGCATACACAAAAATTTAGAGTTTAGAAAATTTAGAATTTATAGTTTCGTATGTAACCTTATCGTTATGAAAAAAAAAACATTTTGGAGTATCATAAATTGTTGTAAAATTGTTATGCTTAGCATAAAGAAAATTTTGAAGTAAATAGATTGTTATATTATCAAAATTTAATAATTAAAAGCAAAAAAAGAATATATTGCAAATAGTTCAATATTAAGGCTGAAATATTGAAAAATTCAAATTTATTATATTAAATTAATTACATATATATTAATTACACATAATTATGGATTAATTTTAATTGAATGATTAAAAGCCGTATGATCGTATATGTAGTAATTGGATCTAAAAAATCAGAAGAGGTATTGACTCCTGCCTACTTTTCAACAATATTTCCTTCAATTTACAAGTCTCGACAAGTTAATGTAGTTTTTTCCCTTGGTCGTAATTTGGGGCTGCTATTTTATTTGATAAGTTTTGGACTCAAATCATGTTTTTATAATAATGTCCAAGTCTTTAGTTTGACCAAAAATAATAAGAAGGGGTGAATTAAATTTTTATTTACTTATTCTATTAATAAAATATTTTTATCATTATGTATTTTTTTTATCATGAACTATTCCAAGATTATTACATAAGTTTTGAGCCACTTAACCTTAAAAATGTTTACTGCATTTCTTTATTTATTTAATCATTATACTTAACTATGTTTTAAGTACGCTGAAGTAAATTTAATAAATTCAATAAACATTCAGCGTTTACTTTATTATTGTATATTGATTATTATTATTTATAACATTTATTTAATATCTTTTTTCTTCAACAAACATATAAAAACATGTGAAAACCACGCACTGATAGCAAAATGATCAAATTTTCATATTTCATAAATAGTTCATATTCAGTCTGTCTGGCGGTCACGCACATAGCGAATATCGCCCCCGTGACTAGTGTTAGAACGATAGTATCGATACTGAGTAAGTATCGATACTGAGTACTTTTGGGATCGATACTTCGGGCCGATTCTTTTGGCGGTATCGATACTTTGCGCCGATTCTACTAAAAAAGTATCGACTATATTTTGTGACCGCACCAAAAGTTCGACCGCATTTTATTAACCCCACTCATTCTCTTTTGTCGCGGCCGCACCGCTCTTCATAGATAACGAACAAAACAAGAGATAAGTCGTCGAGTGCTATATGGTTTTTGTTAAAGAAAATGTTTATGAATGCCCCCAGTTCGAAGCCAATGATTAACAATAAATAAAAGAATTAGAGTTTAAGATTACGTACGTCGATAATATAATATCTGTTACCCCCGCGAACATATGTTTATCAACGACAATAAATTTTGTATATCGTATGCAAAAATCTTGTTATCTGCGAAATTGTCATGCAACCGACTTTGGTTAAATAATTTATTAAGACATTCCATTTCCGATTCTAATTTTTAAAGCCGATACTTTTTTTCTAAAATAAATATTACTTCATAATCTTATTTCTAAAATAAGTAAGACGAAGAATAAGTAAGATTGTAGCGGCGGCAGCTTTGTCATTTCATTGTTCCACGCGGATGCTGCGGCGTCGCTAAATCATATCGACGCAATCTAAACTTACAACTGTAAAGGGTATTTGTATTATAAAATAACTTAAACAGCTTTGGCGTAGTGTTCTTGTATTTAAATATATATACACAAATATTTACAAATTATAGTAAGTTCTGACAAGAGGCAAGATTATTAAAGTCTTCTATCGCTGGAAGGATCGTAGCCAAGCTTCTAGATTGAGCCAGTCACCAAACGTTTGAGTGTTTATTTCCGTGTATCTCAACGTACTATATTCACTTGGAACGTCGGTTCAGACTCTCTCAAGTTGCTTTAATAAGTGTTCCTACTGAAGTGTATTATATTATTGGCACCCTGAGAGCTGATCCGCAAAGAGACAGATTCTGGAACGGGGCTCTGGTTTTATACTCTGGAGGTCCGTCGAAGCCCAACCCTCGTTTCTCTGGTGGTAGGTGGTGGACATTCTCCCATCTCGTTCCATCTTCCTTGTTTGCGATGGTTTGTTCTTTTTCCTTATCTCGTATTGGTCTTCGGTGGTCATGTCCTTTTCTGACCTGTACTTATACTTGGACATGACCCCGTCGCAATGATGCAATTTGTGTTTGTGTGCTCATGCAATATCTACCCTCTCAGTGCGCCTCGATGCGTCTCGGTGCGCCTACAACTACTAGTGACAAGTGCACATATACCGTTACTTGTCACGACACTGTGTACTTAACAAGGGCTGCACTGGGGTGTTTTATCTAAATATTTAACATGCTACACAACTAATTTTTGCTTTTTCATTCTTTTGAAATCAATTAATTATTTCTTAATCATTTTGTTATTAAATATAATAAAAATATATAGGATTATATAGGCTTTTCCTATCTGTGTCTGAAGGTACAAGCATAATATATTAGTATATTGTCTAGGGGTACAAGTAACAATTGATCATATCTCCCATTTTTACAATAAGCTGTTTACTTTCGGGTTGAAAGGATGGTCATTGTACCTAATCTATTGTAAAAAGAACATAGTATGCAAATGCGTTCAGTGCATCTGTGCACATACAACTATTATATGTAATAGGATGATAGTAAAATAATTTTAAAGATTTCTCAACACAATTATTTCTTATGCCTATTGTTAGTTTCGAATATCATTCATAATCAGTATTATAACTAACGCGATTGAATAAAAGCCTAGTTTACATATAGGTTGAATGTTTCGAAAGATAACATACCCTACAATATTATAAAATTTAATTTTTATATTGCGTATTAATGATAATAGAAGTAATTATGGCAATGTTAAATTTTATTTTGTTTCTCTGTCTATTCTCATTATTTATTAGTTTTGTAAGCCTCATTATATATTATACGCAGTGTTAAAAATTTTTATATAGTTTTTATTCTGATTATAATTGTATATTTTATGTAATTAACTTGAATAAAAAATGTGCAATAATTATTTTAAACAATATAGCGTAATTTTATTTAAAAGTTGCTACTTTTTTATAAAAAAATAAATACTATTTATAGTCATTGAGTATTTCTATAAAATTATTATATTTCATTTCTATATTCAAAATTTAATACTTCTGTTGAAAATAAGTACTAATTTATATTCATTAAGTATTTCTATTAAAGTCGTTCAATAAAACCATTGAATACTTCTATTGAAAGTCGTCACTTTCGTAGCTAGGTAATTATTTTTAATCGTCAAATATTTCTGGTGAATCACAATTTAATTTGAAACAATGATGCTTTTGCAACTTCAAAAATATAATACTATTTTTTATAATAGGATACTATTTTTAATTAATGAGTATTTTTATTTTGATATAAATTAGCCGATACTATTGTTATAAATGAATACTTTCGTCACAAAACGATACTATTTTATAATTAATGAGTATTTTTCTTTTTCATATAAATTAGCCGATACTATTGTTATAAATGAATACTTTCGTCACAAAATGATACTATTTTATAATTAATGAGTATTTTTCTTTTTGATATAAATTAGCCAAAACTAAAATCATAAATGAATACTTTTGTCACAAAACAATAGTATTTTTTAATTATTGAGTATTTTTCTTTTTGATATAAATTAGCCAACACTATTATTTTAAATGAATACTATCGTCACAAAACTATACTATTTTATAATTGTTGAGTCTTTTTCTTCTTGATATAAATTAACCGATACTAAATTTATAAATATATACTTTCGTCACAAAACGATACTATTTTTTAATTAATGAGCATTATTCTTTTTGATATAAATCGAATTTGAAATTAGTATCGAAAAATTATTGTTTTAAACTTCTCAAAATATTGAACATGATGCTGATTTAACAGCATCAAATACAGGCAATAGAATTTACCATAATATTGTAATTCGATCTGTAGAGAATTTTAGATTTCTCTTGCTCTTATGTTTGATTTGGTGAAAAGTACTCAATATTCGATACTGTGTAGTATCGATACTTTGCCTCGATACTTCTAACACTACTCGCGACCGCAGCATTTGCCTGTCCATGCCGATAACGCTGCCGATTCCACATCGTTTGTTAAATCCAAAAAAAAAAAAAAAAAAGTGGTGGTGACGTATGGCATCGTGCTTTAAGGCAAATTGCTGGAACTTACCGTACCAAAAAATATTTTTTTTAAAAAAAGATTAACATTTTTGAAAAAAATTACTCTGAAAGAATTAGATTTTTGAGACACTATAAATTTTTGACAAAAATTTACTTTTTTTAAAAAGACTTTTTGAAGAAAAAATTATTTTGAAATATTTTGAAAATCCTGAACTTTTTTTCAAAGCAATCGTACTGCTTTAACTGCATAGATACTAAATATCGAAGCGCGTTAGCGCCGCGCCGCCGTAAAATAAATTGCTACGGAACCCAGGAATGTTAATAAATTTATACTTATTGTTCTCTATAAAATATTTGATAATTTGAAGTGCATATGTCTTATGATCATTTTTGACCGCCAGATGGCATTTTTTTTACTTTTTTACTAGATCTCCAAAACCGCTAGACATGCCTTCATAAAAATTTGATCAGTTCATTATCTTGCTAATACAAGTAAAATGTTTTTTGAATTATTCAAATCGGACGCTCCGTTCTCTTAAAAACTGAGTTACCGTTTTTGGCACTTTTTACCCCATATCTTCGGAACGGCTAGACCTGCCTTCGCCAAAAACTAATCAGGACGTCTCCTTATCAATACGAATCTAATGTTTTTTTGCATTATTCAAATCGCTTCATCCGTGTTCCCGAAATCGTCGACGAAAATTTGTATTCGAACACACACAAACGCATACACACACACGTATCCATTTTTTTCTAAGGTATGCCAAAATATTCAGAAACCTCTGAAACGTAAAAGTATATAAAAATTTTCATTTTTGATTTTTTTGCGATTACTATAACTTGCCTCCGGGGAAGTTAAAAAAATTCTGGATGGTACTAAACTCATCATCGTTTGTTCAAGACTACAGCAACTCAATAATAATATTGGGATTTACCATAGACATTACACTACATGGACTGCTACTCCTCATATGTTTTCCGTTGCATATAGTGCTCAAATATAGAAGGGTCTGTGGCGTCACTTGCTGAGCGAACGTTGTCGACAATCGCGGATTCTCGATTGATTAAATGTCATATGTCATATGTTTTATTTTACTAACTTGATTGAAATGCGCAACTTTGATTATAGATAGCGGCACATGTACACTTTGTAAATTAACCCCTGATATTACTTTTACATTTGTACATATAATCAATACAGCCAAAAAATCGGAAAAAGAATTAATATTGGAAATAAGAACAAAACGTACGAATTACAAAATATGTTTTTAAATATATCAAAGACATATTTTTGAAGAATTATCAACTAGACAGAAATAACTGACAAATATTAATTAAAATATATTACAGACATATTTTTAAAGTACTACAAATTAAAGAGAAATAACTTATTAATATTAATTACTTGATGACTGATAATAATATATTAAAAACTCAAAAACTAATAAAAGAAAAGCGCAGGAGTATTGGCGATGGAATGACAAATTTAGCAGGAATAAGAATTTAAAAAGAAAAAACGTACAGATAATTTAAAAAAAAAACTAATATTTTGCAAACAAAATATTCCTAAAAACATAAAATATATATACTGATATAAAAAAATAGAGAAAACTAATTTCCTACGATTAAAATTCATTTACGAGACATTCTTGTTTATTATCTCTGCATTTAAAATAGTTATTTTGCTATCTAATCAAAGTTGCATTTGACGAAATCTTAGATTAGTTTGCGTTTGAAGCCGCGTGAGCGCTGAATGAACGGTATGGCAAGGTGTGCCGGCACCCTTACAACTTACTCCGCTCTCTGTTTGCTTGCTTTGTAATCTATGTCGTGCGGTGAATCACTTTGCATTATTTTCAACCATGTGTTTTTATTATGTCAATTTGATTCTGTTTAAATTCAGTGTTTTAATGTACGATTAATGACCTAAATTGGCGATAAAATTATTTGCAGGCTTTCGGTTAGTATTTTGGTGTGTCGTAGTTTCGTGTATTTATTAAATCTGTGAAGAACATTTGACAGCTTTCTATTCTGCATTCTCTTTTATTTTATTTGCGAAATATTCGTTTGCAACGTTCTTGCTTTTTGCTTCTTGCTTATTGCTTATTGATTTAAGTTTAAACTAAACGTTTGAATCATTTATCAGCTTATTGAGTACGTATTCACTAATTTTTTTTATCGATATTGTTTCAATGCATATGCTAGTTATATTTTAACAATTTCTTATATGAGCATTTCATGTTTTCTTTCTTTTCATCAGATTTTCATATTTATATTTGTATATATCCAATATAATGTTTTATAATTTCAGATGTTGATAATGAAACACTATTCATGATGAAAGGTATTGTGAATGTTTTGGCTGCATGGCTGTTCGAGGTAATTTGGGTAACAGATTCTTAACGTAAGTGCCTTTATGTTTTTCATATCAATCTGGAACACTACAATCAAACACTCAAATTATCAACTAAAACAGTAACAGTTTATAAACTGATATGTATCATATATGCAACTAAATGGAGTTACAAATGTTCATTCAATAACATTCCTAGCTTTTTTCTGCAATTTATTGTATTGTTCCTCAGTATACTCACACCTTATCGGTGTCCTGTATGGGGTAGACAAAGTTCTAATGGTTAACCTGAAACTCCTCTGAATGTAAAACTGATACGTTTTCTCTTTCTTGATTTGCTGTATTAAATATATTTATGAATTACCCACTACCCAGTAAGCATGTGATGTTGCAACAATATTCTATATAAATCCCTGCCAACATCCCCGCTTTGACAATAAACCAATGTGGTGTAGATGTTCGTTTAAAATTGCAATTGTGATATATCGATCGGTCGTTTTTTGTGAAGGCTATCAAAGGCTATATTTATATTGAGAGAGAATCGTTACATCAAATTATCTTATATTTTAGAAATTTTAATAAGTGTACATTTTGTTAACATTTCTTTTTATCTGTGATACTGCGACGCGGCGCTTACGCGCTTCGGTGTTTTTTCTCTGAAATAGCCGCGTAGCATGAGTGCTTTAAAAAAAATTCAAAATTTTCAAAAAAAATTTCGAGACAAAAAAATTCAAATTTATCAAAAAAGTCTATTTTTTTTAAAAAAAATTTCAAAAATCTCATTTTTTCAAAGTTTTTATTTAAAAAAAAAATTAAATAAAAATGGAAATTACGTACTAATTATTTTGATATATGTTAAAATTATTTCAATTTAATAAATGTTCAAGTATAAATAAATAAAAAAATTATTAGTATTGCCCGAAATGCTTTTACTGATGGCGTGAGGTTTGAATAGGAATGCTCAAAATATAATAATTTTTTATCCGCAAATATATATTTTTAATAATCTAATCATAAACAAAATATTTATCAAATATGCTTAGTTCTAATTCTATTTCTTGTTTGGAATAAATATCAAATATTAAATGAATAACTTGTGAATTTTGTGAATTTGCTATACACAACGCAATGATATGTGGTAACTCTACTGTGGTAACAGGAAAGGTAGGATTATCGAGGATTAAGGATGGCCGGTTACCAACAAATGGTGTTTGTTTTATATTGTTAGTAAACTTGGCATTGAAATAAAATGGGAAAGTAAGTACATCATATATATAACTATTGCTCTGATGGCGCGTGCTGGTACGGGGTTAAAAGTTCCACGACCAAAGTGTCAAAAACCAGTAAAGCTAAAGCATTGTTCAACAACAATATTTGAAAGTAGAGGGAAAAAATTTATAAGCAGCTATAACTTTGACTCTTATGACTTTGCTATCTGGAGATAAACTGTAATCTTTGAAAATTCATAATAAAAGTATTTTCTTTATTAGTTAAAAGTGAAATTATTTTGTAAAATACCTTTAAAATTAAAATAAGACATTAAACCTGTTTGCCATCTGGCCGTTCCAAGTTACCCCGCCTATAGGGTTAAAAGGTCTCTATAACAAATATTTGAAAGACAGAAAAAAGCACATTTTTACATTAATGAAGTAGCTGGTAGTTTTACCGAACGTAGTCAGATAATTGTTTGTTTGAAATGTGTCATTTGTTATGATAAAATTGGTTTGATTTTCATAATAAAATTTATAGTTGCTCAAACTCAAATTCGACCTTTATTCGACAATTATACACAAAATCCAGAATCCAGAAGAATCTGAAAAGCTTACAACGTAATCAATAAGTCGAAATACCAAAAAAGACTTGGATTGGATTATACCATGATTTCTATAGAAAGTGTATAAAGCTTCCAGTTTGATTGTATTGACAAAACATAGACAAACTAATGGGGCTTATTGTTTTTATAATATCTCATTGTATATAGCATTCAAACAACACATCCTTATACACTTAAAGTATTAATATTTTTGATTCTCTAGAAATTGTTTAGAATATACCTTTCTTAGCAAAACAACGTTTGCCGGGTCAGCTTGTAATACTATATATGTTCTCAGAACTAATTATAAGTAATTGCCGGAAAATCGATTTTCACTTTTTGAAGCTACTCTTAAAATTTTTCTCTTGTAGACTGATATCGAGGACATCCAAAAAAGATGTGGTTAAGGGATTCTTCTTCATATCCACATGTAAACGTCGGGGAATTGATCATCTTAATTTTGTTTAGGTGCTTTCCAAATCTCCAGTGACCTAGTCGGATCCTACATATATTTGTAATGTATTTTCTATTTTGTTTTATTTTTTTAAACCAAGGTTGCGTAGATACTTTCGGGTTTATTGATCCATAATTGTCCTTTTTTCTCTAGAGCCTTTACTACTAGAGACGCATGTTATATTATTTGCGTCTTACATCATTTTAATTTTGGCACTTCTTAGCTGCTTTTCGACAATAATAATGTAGACATTACATTTTCTTTATTTATAATCATGAATTTATTATATTTTAATATTGCCTTAGCCTATAAGTGAATAAAAATGTTTGGCAAATGACAGTTGTCATTTGTTTTTAATGTCAAACCATGCCTTAAATATTTTCAAGGTCAAACAATGATAAGCGGTTTTTTATATTTTTTTCCATTTATTTCTACAATCTAACGATATTTCTATGAATCTAAAAATTCTAAAAAATTTCCCGAACAAACTTCAAGTAGATTCATGAAAATCCGAATTATAGTTTAGGAGGATTAACCATTCATATAAACTTACACAAGAATTTTATATATATATATATATATATATATATATATATATATATATATATATATATATATATACATATCATCATTATCCTTACGGAATCTAGCTCTATCCATGAGACAATTCTTCTCTAAGTATGGGTCCCCAGTGAATCCTATAAATACCAAGCAAAATATGAAGTCAGCATTTCCATTAAAAATAAATTCATTTATTCATATATTTGTAATACTAACGTGGCATATTTAGAGTCGGCAGGGCGTTAACTTTTAGATTTGTCTTTGAATTTGTTGACAAATATTCCACTTTGCAAATATTTGTGAAATGCGCGTCACAAATATGTCGATTTCGGTTACCTCATCCATTAAAGGATTGTTTGTCCTCTGCACCCAAACTGAAAACATCTAGAACATTTTCATAGTATTTTCATCATATTCATTATACAAACATAATACATCATTATATACATACTTGATCATTAGATGCCGGAAAGACATGCATCTTTTTATTATTTGTGGTGTTAACACAATTTGGTACGTTACACTTCACCATTTTAACTTAATAATAAGTAAAAAAATAATTACCAAAACAAGTATGACCACAACGTATAACAGATAAACAAATATAATAGAACTACAAGAAGCTATCACAACTTAGACATAAAATGGCGATCAAATGCATGATTTTCCGATGGGTTTTTCCCACAAGAAACGACGATTAGCAGTGCAGCCATGCTCATTTATATATAAGTGCAGCCATCTATTTTTCTTTCCGATGTATCAAATTGTTAATAGTGGCGCCATTCTTCGATAAATTCGAATATTAAGCCATTTCAAAACAGGGTTCTCTACATTTGTTCGGAGATTACCGGCCATGCTAGTAATATAAAGTTATATGTAAATCTTAGAGTACTAGTGCGAAGGTTGAAATTGCTTTGCGTTGAGTTAAGTGTCGCAAGTTTCACAATATTAGGTTCAGCTTCACTCAACAAGTATCTCATATCATGCTCAATGTTCATACGATTTCTGGCTTTTGTTTTTAATATAAGAAAAGTTGAGAAACTGAGTCAAGTGGAATCAAGATCTTTAAAGTTCTGTCAGCTATGATGGGATATTCTGCAGCTGCTTTTCGCCAAAATGTGCAGAGTTTATCATTTTGAAAATCAACTTTCAATAAGTTATTTTCACGCAGCCCGAGACACTAGCTGACACATCTTCGTCCTTGAATATATCGACGCAAGTAGAAAATGGTCTTAAAATCCAGGAGTAGCACTCACGAATGTCCATGTCGGGAAAATATTGCTGCAGTGAGTCTATCACGGCAGTTAAGTGTTACACCACAGAATTTTCAAATGTGATTTTGTCTCGTTTATTATTTAGTAATTGTTCACTTAGTCGTGTAAACATCGACACATCACCAGCTTAAACTCTGCGTTGGTAAAATTCCAATTTGCGTAAAAAACTTGCGATTTTATCCTGCAGCATCAAAATATTTGTTTCATTTCCTTGCAGTGAAATATTCAGATTATTAATTTCAGTAAAAAATCAGCAAGGTACGCTATTTTTAGAACAAATATATGGTGTTTAATTTTTGCATAATATTCTTTTCCTTTTTGTGTTCTCTGGTTTTCAAAAAACAATCCAATTTCTTCTCGTAATTCATAGACCCTACTTAGAACGTTGTCTCTTGATAACCAACGTATCTCTGTATGGTACAAAAGTGCATTAAATGTAGCACCAACTTCATCGCACAAAACTTTAAATAATCTTGAGTTAGTAGCGCTGCCTCGAATATGATTAACAATTTTTACTATATCACTCAACGTGTTTAGCAAATCTGGTGGGAGTGTTTTTACAGCCAAAGCGTAACGTTGTCTCAAACAATGATAGTTGAAAACTTGAGGAGCAACTTGTTTCACAAGTGACTGAAAACCAGAACGGATACCCATCATGGAAGGTGCCCCGTCTGTACAAATACCAACCAGCTTTAACCAGCCCAGGCCATTTTCCTCAATAAACTCTTTTAGCGTTTGAAATACGTCTTCGCCGCGAGTAGTAGTGGGCAAAGACTTGCAAAACAAATATTCCTCCTTTACATCATCATTTTTTATGTATCATGCGAACATTAATAATTGTGAACACGAAGCAACATCTGTGGACTCGTCCAACTGCAGTGCAAACATAGGACTTTCCTTTATTTCAGCAATAACGGTTGCTAAAATATCGGCACTCATTTCACATATGCGTCTTTGAATGGTATTGTTTGAGAGTGATATTTGTTTAATCTTAGCTACATGTTGCTTACCTATAACAAGTGTTGCCGCATCTAATAAGCAAGGTTTGATGAGGTCCTCTCCTTTAGTGTGTGGTTTTTTATTACATGCGATGCGATAAGCAATTTTGTATGAAGCTTGAAGGTATGATTCATTTGCTTTCTGTATGTTGCCTGTAGAATCCATGCGCAAAAACTTCAGAATCTTCTCCTTTTCCTTAAAAAAATCTATATTTTTATCTGCAAACTGCTTGTGAACTGTAGCAAAATTTCTTTTAATTTGTTCGGTTTCATGCTTTCTGAATTATGCACTTTATTCATGGACCTTATACAACTTCATGGACTGCTAGTCCCCATACATTTCTCAAGTAAAAAAATGTCAAAAGATGTTCTATGGTATGAGGGCATACGAGGGTAATTTCGCGGCCGAAAATGTCAAACTCGATCGCTTGAACGTCAAATGAAAGTCCGTGTGTTCGAAATTGTTGGGAAAATATTATATAATATACAATTTATGTTAAACTAATGAATGTAATGAACTATTTATATATTTAGTTATTTATTTTCGTTATACAAAGTGTTTAAGGAAAATAAGAAAAGAAAATAAAAAAATATTTTACATATTATAAAATTCACTGAAAATAAGAACAGTTGGCTAGAGCTATTGTGGAAAATTAGAAAGCAATAATGAAATATTTGTTTAAATGTAATATATTTATTATTGGTGTTTAAAAAGCACAATTTTTGTGTGAAAGTGGCGTACATATTTAGCAACTTTGATTTTTTTATGTTCTTCATGGTGCATTCTAATTGTTAAATACATTTTTGCGACAAAGTTGATAAGGTCATGATAGTGCTGGACAAATTGCTGGAAATGGCTTGATCTAAAAAAATGTGCAAGTCGCAAGTCATTCAACTTTTGGAGAATCGTGCTTTCATATGAACTTTTGTACATTAAATTTAAAGAATTTTGAATTAGGGTTTCTATATATAAATATAATTTAAACATTTCATCGGAAGGATATGAAAGATATCCTCGATTTTTTATATCGATGAATGTCGAATTTCCCGGAATACTTGCGAAGCATTCAGAACAGGTGTTACTGCAATTAGGAACTTTACCACAGACCAAACACATTTTAGAAGACATTTTACTTTTAACAATTTTACAACAGGTATATTTTTATCCTCTTTTAGTTTAAAAACCCGAGCGATCAAACATCACGTGAACCCAAGTAACTGTAAAATTTAAGCGATCGAGTGCATTCGACTAATCTCGGTAAAGCTCGTGTTCGTATTTGACATATCTCGGCCGCAAAATTACCCTCGTATGCCCTCATACCATAGAACATCTTTTGACACTTTTTATGCGCTTAACTAGCAGTCCATGTATTGTATAAGGTCTATGACTTTATTACATAAAACACACTGAAGCTTTTCTATATTTTTGTCTGTGATGCTTGTGAAACCCCATTGTAGAAATGCTTCTTTATAAGTGCGCTTTTTGCCAGATGGAGTAGAAGCCATGTCAAAAACACTTGTAAGTACCCAAAACAAAAGTTAACTAATAAGATACCTATGAAAACGAGTCACTCGTGACAATATAAACGTGACGATATTAACAAATACTACTTACCTTTAAATTTAAACAATACGATTTCTGCAATGCGCGGCGGAATGTAATATTGTTACAATACAAGTGATAAGTGAATAGGTATTCGATCATGGGTCTAAGTTAAGTTATATACCCTAACTTTAATCACTTGGATGTTTTCTATTGGCGATTACCACCATTCCTATGGTGGTCAATTGCAGGGTCTGTCTCTACAGTCTTATAGGTCATACTGAAATATTAGGGTCCTACGGCAAGTCGTTTAATTTAAAAAAATCGACGAAAATAGTAATTTGGAAAAAATTGTTAAACTTTTCGTCTATATTTAAGCTCATACTACCGAATCGATTTTAAAAAATCAAAAACTTTTTAAAAGATATTATTTGGGAATGATACGGATTAGTTTTAGTTGGTGCTACATTTAGTTTTAGGTGAAAATCTATCGAACCGTTTTCTTGTAATTAATTGTTGCAAAAAAATTAAAATCGAATTTTATGGAATTTTTTTGGCGATATATATCATGGTCTTATAGAACTTACTGAAATAATACGGCCTTACGACAAGTAGTTTAATTTTAAAAATTCATCAAAGTTGGAGAAAATGAGTAGTTTTTTTGACGTTTGTTAAAATTAAAATTAGACGATTTACTTTTTTATTTATTAAATGACATTTATACAGTTATAAATCTTATATATAATATTATATACAACAAATACAATTTTTTTTAACTAAAATATGATATGTCATCCAGATCGACGTTTGGTTGGTCAGCATCACTGGTATTAGTATCAATAGAGTGGCTTTCACTATTGCTTGTGGAAGTAGCATATAAAGATTTCTTCATTTTACAAAATTCATCTTTAGATGGTTCGTAACCAACGCAGTTATGGTTGATTCGCTGACTACTTAACAATAGCTCGTTAAGTGTATTAGTTACCAATTTGTTGCGTGTTTGGCATTTTATTAATCCAATCTTGCAAATATTCGCTCACATTCGGCATTAGCATGAGGTAATGACATAACATTTAAGAAAAATTTAGCTAAGTTTTCAAAATTCCAAACCTCTTCCTCATCTTTGTAAATTAAAATTTTACTAATGTCATCCGGCAATTCAAAATAATGGAATCTTCGCCATTCATTTTCAATAATTTGACTTTGACTTGGGTTTAATAATCGGGGCAGTTTACTCAATAATGGTAGCAAACTTGGCGTAGTGATTACTGTTTTACCATTCATTGCGTCCGCAGGATTCTTTACTGATAAATTTTTCAATATAGTATCATTGAAATCGAATCGTTTTTTTATTTCGTCACATCTTCGAATTATAAACTTCCTGAATTTTGCAAGAAAATGCAATTTTTCTTGTAAACGAGGATGTTTTGAAAAGTCTGCTTGGTTAAAATATTTAAAAACTTTTACTCCAACATAAATATTTTGAATATTCTTATTTAGTCTGATCCGATGGTTTAATATTATATATGGGTGTTTTATTTACGTAGTCATCATTCATATATGTTTTTAATAAATCCAAATATGTCACACTACTTTTCTTATGAACTGACATAATAATAGAGTTTTCGGACTGGAATAACTTGTTTAAATTCGTGAAGTTAGGTAAAATCCATAATAAAAAATGATAGTAAGGCTTTATTATGGGATTTCGCAAGTATTGAAGTATTCTTGCAACTTCAGATTCATTTTCATCTGTTCCATCACTATCATCTTTCCTCCTTTTACTCATCTTCCTGTATTCCTCTTTATAATTTAATTGATTGAAATATAAAACTAGTGGGGCGCATGGCATCGTGCCTTAAGGCAAATTGCTGGAACTTCCCGTACCAAAAATTATTTTTTTTAATAAGATTAACATTTTTGAAAAAAAATTACTCTGAAAAAATAGATTTTTGAGAAACTATAAATTTTTGACAAAAACTGACTTTTTGTTGAAAAATTTATTTCTAAATATTTTGGAAATTTTGAACTTTTTTTCAAAGCAATTCTACTGCTTTAAATGCATAGAGACTAAATATCGAAGCGCGTAAGCGCCGCGTCGCCGTCTAACGGATAAACATTGGTACGGAACCCATAGGAATGTAAACAAAATTTATACTTATTGTTAAAATCTCTATAAAATATCTGATAATTTGATGTGCATATGTCTAATGTCTAATGATTATTGTTGACCGCCAAATGGTATTTTTTTTAGTTTTTTTTACTAGATCTCCGAAACCGCTAGACCTATTTTCATGAAAATTTGATAAGTGTTCATCTTGTACGCACACACACACACATACATCAATTTTCTCCAAGGTATGCCAACATATTCAGAAACCTTTGAAACGTAAAGATATATAAAAATTTTCATTTTCGATTTTTTTGCGATTACTATATCTTACCCTACGCAAAGTTAATTATAAATAAATCAATTTATCATCTCCAGAACATTAACAATCGTCATTTCATTTCGAATCAAATTTCAAAAAAAAATAGTTGCCAAATTTACACAAAATTGAAAAAGTGCTCCCGCATAGTCACAGTCTAAACGCATTTGCAAATAATTCTGTGCGACTTTTTCACTTATACTGTGCTTAGCTTGGCGGCATTTTCACATTTTTCAATGATTTTCACAAAATTGGAAAAGTGCTCCAGTACATAAACAGTCTAAACGCACTTGCGTAAACATTTGTACCAGAGTGGCGCTTAGACTGTGCTTAGCCTGGGTGATTTTTTGAATTTTTAGACCCAAAATTACAAAAAAAATTTTTTGAAAAAAAAATTCGAAACAAAAAATTTTTTTTTTCCAAAATCAATTATTTTGTTGAAACAAGCAAAAAGTTCTTTGAATCATTTAAATCGGACGCTTAGTTCTCTCAAAAACTGCCATTTTTTTAACATTTTGCTCTGTATCTCCGAAACCGCTGGGCCTGCCTTTGCCAAAAACTAATCAGCACATCTCCCTATCAATAGGAATCGAATGTTTTTTAAACCATTCAAATCGGTTGATCCGTTCTCTCAAAAACTCGTTTTCTATTTTCTGCACTTTTTGCTTCATATCTCCGTAACGGCTGGACCTGCCTTTGCCAAAAACTAATCAGCACATCTCCCTATCGATAGGAATCGAATGTTTTTTAAACCATTGAAATCGGTTGATCCGTGCGCCCGAAAACGTGGACGAAAAAACGCGGACATACAAAACACACACACACACACACACACACACACATCCATTTTTCTGAAAGTTGCCAAAATGTTCAGAAACTTCAAAACGCGTCGAGAAAATGTAAAAATTTTTTGATTTCGATTGTTGGACGATTACTATGAACTTAAAAACCTTTTTTTTTTTTTTTGGAACCCTATTACCCCTACGAAGTTAATTAATGCCTCCCACTCGTTCTACCACCACCATAATAACCATGGTAACCAGCGGGTCTGAGCAGGTTGTAAAACTTTATGCTGTTTCAAATCCAATATCGATTGAATTCTTTTGTATGCATATTGGCGTTTTGAGCTCACTGAAAAATGATTATGAACCAGCTGTGGTAATTTTTCACATTCTGGGGGTAATTCAGAACAAGCATTACTTGCGCAGAGATGTAATGAGTGACACAGGCATTTCATTATGTAAATTCCAGGACATCTCTGCTCAAATCGTGTTCTTACTGAATTTTTATCCCCCATCATAGTATCACACCCATCTGATCCAAACCCTATGATATTTGTGAGTGGAACTGAGTATTTTTGAAAAGATTTTTCAACGCAGTTAAAAAATATTTTGCTGATGCTTCAGATGATTTATCTTCTTCATTAAAAATCTGATACAACACCAGAAGCGACTGGTGATTTTGCCTGGCTCAGCATCATAAAATCTAACAATAATGCATAAATTTTGTGTCCTAGAAATGTCAGTTGACTCGTCATTTAGAACACTAAATAATACATTTCTTATCTTTATAGATAAATCTTCTTTTTCAGTTGCTCCAATTACGTTTGACACTACAGCAGCAGACTTTGATGATTTTAACCCTCAAATCCTGGGCAAATTTTTGAATCTGGAAAGCAATCTTTTAAAAGAGGTGTCAGGTGGTCCATTAACCGAAAAGGAAGATTGTGCTCAGCTAGAAATTCACAAAGTTTTATTTCTGCACGTGTTGCTTTGTTATCAAATGATGTTTCCACTTTTTTTTTTGAGTAAATGATTGAATTGATTTTTGATTCGAAGCCGAAGTGATTGATGACAAATGACTTTTAGATTTGCCATGATTTTTAATTACCGTGAGCTCAGCAGTGAAGGATGTATTACATAATCTGCATCTAGCTTTAAACTTGTCTGATACATCTGGCATTAACCACGTGTTGAACTTGGTATCATTCACCCATTCTCTCTCAAATTTTTTGCTTTCTACGTGCATAAAGTTCGGCTTTTTAGCCTGTAGTCTTCTTGTATCTTCATCAGAACTTATATCTATCTTGTTCGAAATCGTAACACTTGAAATAGAAAAAAAGAAACACTTTATTCTTCTGTAGGATTTAGGGCTGGCATCTAATCTAAATCAATAAATAAAATACTTTTAAAATACAAGCAGAAAACTACTAGCTATACCAATTGATTTGTAAATAATTACCTGATTTAGCACAAAAAATATTTTTCAGCGGATTATAATTTCAGTTGTAAATTACTGCAGCGCACAACAAAATATAAATATCACAGAGCTCCAAACGATAAATGGCTTTCGAATCCAAACACAAAAGTGTACATACAACAAAGATCACGTTACTGAGAGTGTAGGTACCATAGATAATGTAAACTAGCTGTAAGTGGAATTGTCTTGAGGCAATTATGGCAAATTGCTGGAACTTCCCGTACCGTAACGAAATGTTTCGTGGAATACTGAATGTTTTCAAATAGATTATTATAAATATTGTAACATTGTCTAATATTTATAAGAATTATATAACTGAATTGCAGAGTTGAAATTATTTGTAAAGTATATTAGAACTATAGTCAGAATTAAAAATAAAATCTGAAATAATTTCGATATACAAAAAAAAAAAAAAAAAATGGAACAAAATTGGAACAATTTTTTTTTTCCCAAAATCAATTATTTTGTTAAGACAAGCAGAAAGTTCTTTGAATCATTTAAATCGGACGCTTAGTTCTCTCAAAAACAGCCATTTTTTGCACATTTAGCTCTGTATCTTCGGCATGACTGGACGTGTCTTTGCCAAAACCTAAGCACTACTTCTTCCAATCATTACAAATTGAATGTTTTTTGATCACTCAAATGCGACACTCCGTTCTCTAAAAAACTTGATTTCTATTTTCTGCACTCTTTACTCCGTATCTTCGTAACGGCTGGTCCTGCCTTTGCCAAATACTAATCAGCATATCTCCGCATCAATAGGAACCGAATGTTGAATAAACCATTCAAATCGGTTAATCCGTGCGCCCGAAAACCTGAACGAAAAATGCGGACACACAAAACACACACATACATCCATTTTTTCTGAGGTATGGCAAAATGTTCAAAAACCTCTGATACGTGAAGAAATGGAAAAATTTTCATTTTGATGTTTGGCCCATTACTATAACTAATGCCACAAGTGACAATAAACACGCATACATGTAATGTAAGAACATTACGATTTGGAGAAATTGTATTGCTTCATCTTTGACACAATTTCTTCAAAATCCGGACTTTAACATGTCAGAGCAATTTAATACAATCTTCGGCATTCAATCTATTTCTCCTCGATTTTATGTTTATCAGACTGGAAAAGTTTTGCACAAATATGTGGTTCCAAATGGCAGCATTTTTCTCACCGCTTCTTCATGTGCTATTTCAAAACTCTTTGCAGCTTTTGACATCCAAAAACATGACAGATTTTGTTCACTTCCAAATTCAATACGTGCTTCGGTATTTAAACGAATTTCCAGAATTGATTCTGCCAAACCTGCTGGTTTTTCCGGTATCATGAAAGTTTCACATTTAAAAAGATCTACAATCCACTCACAATACGTGTATCCAGATCTGGAAAGTTCTACCAGGTGACAATTTTTTTACAATTCTCCAAAAACAAAGCTAACCTTGGAAAAGATGCTATCTTGTTCTCTTCTACTTTCTGCCTCCAATATTCGCTGAAAAAGTATTAATATGCTTTTCGTGTAATTCTTTAATATATTTATGCTCTCAAAAATGTCTGCTAAATGCGAAATATGCCACTGAGGAAGAGTTTTTAAAATTTTCAGCAACAATATTTTTTTGAAAAACCCTAGAGATTTCAGCTTCATTTTTAAGAGTCCATACTCAATTTAAAATATTACCGCGAGAGAGCTATTTACTTCTGTATAATAAGGAGGCAGGTCTCAGCTTCACTATCCTGACATAATTCACAAAATAGCCGCGTATTTAGTGCATGTCCCTTGATAAATTTATAATCTTGATAACATCATGAGTGTGGGTTATTTCCCCTTACAAAACTGAAAAACCATAAATATGACCCAGCATAGCTGAAGCTTTATCCAAAGACACCAAATTGCACTTTTCCCCATTTTAATCTTTGTGCTTTGAGCTATTCGTTTACTTTATTATAAATATTTATTCCAAGAAATTTCTGTTGCTAACTTGTTTTATATACAATTCAATATTTGTAATGAAACCAAATATCTTCGCTTTCGCATCGACAAGTGTTTTATTTGGTCCTTGGAGTTGTTTATTTAATATTTTAATTTTTCAAATATATCTGTTAAATAACAAACGCTTTACCATCGATAGTTAATAAAATCTTCATTTCAGGTTTGTCATTTAAAAATTCACTTAAAACATCGAAGAGTTGCATAAATCTATTTAAGCAATTTCCTTTGGAAAGCCATCTTACTTCAGTATGAAGCAAAAGTCTCACATAGCTTTCATTTTGCTCTTCACAAAACAGCCTAAAAAGACGTTCAGATTTGGCACTGGCTTTAATAGCATTAATGCATTTTATAACTGCATGTAATACCTCATTTAGAACAGGCGAGATATTTTTACAACTAAGTGTTCCTTATGATTTACACAATGCACAATAACCATTTCAGGATTTATATCTTAATCAATTTCAAGCAGCCATTTTTCTTGCCCATCATGTTAGGAGCACCATCTACAGCACAAGATGTTATATTTTTCATAGATATGTTCTTCAATTCTAAATAGTTTGTTAACTTATTATATATGTCTTGGGATTTAGTAGTGTCTTCCAGTCTTTCGCAGAATAACATTTCTTCAGAAATTGCCCTGCATCAATAAATTGTACATATGCCAGCAATACAGCCCCACTGTCTCTCAAGGTCGATTCATCTATTTGTATTGAAAAATGTCTGGTTTTTAACTTATCAATTAATTGGTTTTCAATATCGTCACTCATTTCGTCTATCCTTCTGCAAGCAGCATTATTACTGAGGTGCTTTCACTTCTGTGCCATCTTTTTCTAAAACTGTTTTAAGAAATGCTGAAATTAATGGTTTTATGGCGCTAGTGGGCCATTTATTATTAATTAATTATATCTTGAAATTAACCGCATTAACTGATGTAGACTCGTTGATAATGTGAGGTTATTCATAACTCAATTTACAATGAAACTGATATTATATAAATTTTGATATCAATTTTTAGCCCGAAAATTGATCGATGATCAAAAACCGCGAGACCATTTTTCGATCGTGAAAAAACAATAATCTAGCCAAAGCTTGCTAGATGCGACATTCGCATCAGCGTAGCCCAAAGTATGCTGTGTAGTTTTGTCATCACATTGGTGTCATTCTGTCATGAAACATAATGTATTCCGCCATAGTTTTATCAAATTTTCTTATAGTGTGTTTTTTTCCACTTTTGCAAATTAATAATGAAATTTGATAACTCGCCTCAAGAAGACGACTGTTTGTTGAAGACCGTGCAGTAAATAGAGACGGCAATGATGTTCTTTTCTCAAACTTTCCTTTTAAAGTTTTAAAATAATTCAAATCTGAATTTACATGATCACGATGTTTTGCCTTCAAATGTGCCTCAAGACGACCTGGTTTCATTGATTCGTTGCTCAAACACTGATGACATAAGACAAAAGGGTATCCGCTTTTAAATATTGTTCGAATATTGACGAGTTTTTTCTCTTACTTGTTCCACTCATTTTATGTGAGCTAAAAAATATTATAAAACTGTTTGAAAATATGTGTTAAAAATATTTAAATATGGCAGAAGAAACGTATACGCAGAGGAAAAATATTAATGGTCAACAGCTTTTTTATACAACCTCTATAAAAGCTTACCTGCGTGGGTAAAAAAAACGACTGAAACTTTACTCTAAAAGGTTAGAAAAATAAAATAGTAAATTAAGTTATAAAAGCAATTTTTTTAATTCAACAAGAGTTAAATTAAATGAATAGTTAATTCAACTTTGCTAGTGAATATTCTAAACAAAAACCATACAAAGGTTATTTAAAGTGTTTCTCTATAAAAATTTAACCCATAAAATTTATTTTTTGTATTGATTGAATATTGTAGCTATTATTTCGTAAAATTTCTTCAAAATAAAATTAATCATTGGACCTGTTTACTCAACGGCAGTCCCAATTCACTCCGCTATTAAAGTAAAAAGAACCAGGTTACGAATATTTGAAAAACAAAAGACACATTTCTACAATGATGAATTAGCAGGAAGTTTTCCTGAACATAGTCAGATAGTTGTTGTTTGTTGTGTTTTGTGATAATTGGTTTGATTTTTACAATATAATTGCTCCAAGTCAAATTGGACCTTGTGCCCCGCCCTATCCTATTGCATTATCTCATTTTTTTTTTACTTGACAGAAATTTCTGTATAATTGAATGCTTCTATAAATAAATGGACTACTCACCAATTGATAATATATTAACAATATATTATAAGTATATTTATTAAACTCAACATTAATCCTAACAATTTCACTCACAATCAACACTGAGTATATTTATAAACTCAATGATTAATTCTAACTATTTCACTCACAAATCAACACTAACGTTTATTTATTAACTCAACGATTAATTCTAATGATCAACAACTTACTTCAATTAACACCGACTGAATGATGGGAAACACTAAAGAAGGCTTCAAGTTTTCGGGGTTTTTCGTACATACGGCAAATTTTTGCGATAATTCCCGATCCTAGCTACTGATTTGAACTTCACTTATAGAAACCAATACAGATAAATCTAGTGTGCTCATTTTAAAGTGCGAATTCTTCGTTTAAAATGAATAAATGACTCTTTTATGGCAAACAAATTATATTATAATTCTTTTTTTTTGTAAAATCTAATAAGTATTTTGAAGCAAAAAAGTAAATGTAGTATCCAGAATTTTCAAATTGTCCCCCTAATTTACAATTTGCCCCCCGGTGCGCGTGCGCTCCAACGTTGGGATACACTGGTCTAGACTTTCTAGACTCTCGCCCGAGCTCAAACTGATTCTGTGATTCTAGGATTTA